>NC_067165.1:26622300-26769800 GCF_903995435.1 Acomys russatus
CAAGGCTGAGGCAAGAGGATCATGAAATCAGAGAGAGAGATAGATAAATAGATAGATAGAAAGAAAGAATAAGAAGACATAAGAGTCCCCACATAGAGAGATGTGAGCGTTGTCTATAAGGCAGACCATGCCTGCGGGTACTGCACACTCCCTCTTCTAATAAATAGCATCTACCTTGCAATTCACTACTCCATGCCCTCTGAAGACTTCCCAGCATCTATAGGACAAATGCTAAAAAGAAAAAAAAAATTTTTTTTTTAATTTACAGAGTTGAGTATAAAACCCCAGGGCAGCTGGGCAGTGGTGGCACACACCTTTAATCCCTGAACTCAGGGAGGCAGAGGCAGGCAGATTGCTGTGAGTTCGAGGCCAGCCTGGTCTACGAAGCGAGTCCAGGACAGGCAAGGTTACACAGAGAAACCCTGCCTGGGAAAAAAAAAAAAAAACCCAAAAACCAAACACACACACACACACATGCAAAAGCCAGGGCCTAGTACATGCTGGCCACGGTGCTCTGCCTCTATATCTCTAGGCCAAAGTCCAAAATTCCTACCAGACTTGCCCAGGAACTTTTCCAGGCTTGGCGTTCCTCAATTTTCCCTTCTCCTGTTCCTCAAATCTGGCTTTCTTTTCTAGATCTCTTAGGCTGGGCGTGGTGACTCAAGCCTTTAGTCCCAGTACTTGGGAGGCAGAGACAGGTTGATTTCATGAGACACTATCTCAAAAACAAAACAGATTATCTTTCTTTTCTTTTTGTTCTTTTGTTTTTTTAAGACAGGGTTTCTCTGGGTAGCCTTGGCTGTCCTGGACTTGCTTTGTAGACCAGGCTGGCCTCGAACTCACACAGATCGCCTGCCTCTGCCTCCCCAGTACTGGGATTAAAGGCGTGCGCCACCACTATGCCCAGCTCAGAGTCTCTTTCTATGCAAGTTCCATTGGCCTCATTTTTTTCCCCTTCCACACGAAGTCCACTTCTATTTAACAAGTCCAGGGTAGGCTATACTTACTCACATCTTCTTGGACTTTGATTTTTCCCAGGATTCATCATGAGTGTCTATAAGAAATTCATTTTTCAGCCGGGCGTGGTGGTGCACAACTTTAAAAAATGGCATTGTTGTATTTGTTTTTATTATTTTATTTTATTATTTATTTATATTTTTTTGTTTTGTTTTTTGAGATAGGGTTTCTCTGTGTAGCCCTTGGCTGTCCTGGACTCACTTTGTAGACCAAGCTGTCCTCGAACTCACAGTGATCCTCGGGCCTCTACCTCCCGAGTGCTGGGATTAAAGGTGTGTGCCACCATGCCCGGCTTAGTATTTATTTATTTATTTACTTATTTTGGTTTTTTGAGACAGCGTTTCTCTGTCCTAGACTTACTTTGCAGACCAGGCTGGCCTCGAACTCAATGGCGATCTGCCTGCCTCTGGCTCCCGGATGTTGTTTTTCTTTTTAAAGACAGGGTCCTGTGGATTTGAGACTGTCCTTGAGCTCACTTTGAGCTTCTGATCCTCCTGCTTCCTTTTACCCAGCCTGTTTTATGCAGTGCTAGGGACAGAGCCCAGAGCTTCCTGCATGCTAAGGAAACTTTCTACTGAGTGAGCTGCATCCCCAGCAGGGAGGGAGGATAAGGTTGGCCTGAGCAGCCCAGGCTCTAGCTCCCCAAGCTCTGAGATTAAGTTTGGGCCACCAGACCCACTAAGATGGACTTTGTTTGCTTGTTTATTTATTTATTTAATGTATAAGAGTGCTTTATCTGCAGAAGAGGGCATCAGATCACATTATAGATGGCTGTGAGCCACCATGTGGTGGCTAGGAATCAAACTCAGGACCTCTGGAAGAGCAGGCGGCACTCTTAACCACTGAGCCATGTCTCCAGCCCAAGATGGACTTTGTTGACAAGTGAATTTTTAATTACATTTTGGTTTTTCAAAACAGGGTTTCTCTGTTACATAGACACCTGGCTGTCCTGGACTCACTTTGTAGACTAGGCTGTCCTCAAACTCACAGCTATCCACCTGCCTCTGCCTCCTGAGTGCTGGGATTACAGGTGCGAGCCACCACGCCCAGCTGACAAGTGAGTTTTGACTCTCTGGAGTTACAGATAGTTGTAAGCCTCCATGTTTGTGCTGGGAACCGAACCTGGGTCCTTACAAGAATAGCAAGTTCGTTCAGGCTGGAGAGACAGCTCAGTGGTTAAGAGCACCATCTGCTCTTCCAAAGGACCAGGGTTCAGTTCCCAGCACCCACATGGTAGCTCACAACTGTCTGTAACTCCAAGATCTGACACCCTCACACCAATGCACATAAATATAAAAAAATTAAATACAAATATTAAAAAAAAAAAAAAAAGAATAGCAAGTTCTTCTCATCACTGAGCCATTGCTCCAGCCCCTTAATTTTTTTTTTTTCAGAACAAGGTTTCTCTGTGTAGCCCTGGCTATCCTAGAGCTAGCTTTGAGGACCAGGCTGACCTCATACTTGTAGAAATTCTTCTGTCTCCTGAGTACTGGGACTAAAGGCGTGTGTGACCATAGCCCTGCAACTACCTAAAATAATTATTTTAAATTAGTAACTTAAAAAAATATATACTTGTTTTGTTTTGTTTTGCTTTTCGAGACAGGGTTTCTCTTGTAGACCAGGCTGGCCTCAAGCTCACAGAGCTCTGCCTGCCTCTGCCTCCTGAATGCTGGGATTAAAGGCGTGAGCCACCAGGTCCAGCTAAAATATAATTTTAAAAATAAAGAAAAAAAAAATCCTAACAGGAAACTGCAGAGTTGTGGCACTACATCCATGCGACAAGCAGGTCCTCATGCTGTTTTTATTTTTACCATCTAGAGTGCTGAAGTATCTTAGGTCAAGATACAGGTAAGAGGCTGGAGAGGTGGCTCAGAGGTTAAGAGCACTGGCTGCTCTTCCAAAGGTCCTGAGTTCAATTCCCAGCAACCACATGGTGGCTCACAACCATCCATGCTGACATCTGGTGTCCTCTTCTGGCGTGTATGTGCACATGCAGACAGAACACCATAGACATAATAAGTAAAAAAAAAAAAAGATACAGGTAAGACTACTCTGAGGTGGAAACTTGCTCACAGCTTTGTCTGGGAACTGTATCCTAGGATAGGGAGAAGCTGGGGTCAGGGAGAAGCTGGGCTGCAGCGTAGCTGTAACAGATCTGAAGGCTCTGCTGAAATTGGGGTGATCCTTCCAAGTTGTTCGACAGAAAGGCAAAAGAGCAGACTTCCCAAAGAGATTTTCAGGGGCAGGGTCTTTTAGGGTAGCTCAATTGGTAGAGTGCTTGCCTAGCATGCACAGAGCCTTGGGTTCAATCCTTAGCACCGCAGGAACCCGGCACGGTATCTTAGTTCTGTAATCCCAGGACTCAAGGGCCAGAAGCGGTTGGAGACCAGCCTGTCTTGGGGGTGGGGGTTGGGTTGGGGGTGTAAGGGTGTGGGTGTGGGTGTGGGGGGAGGGGGGGGGGGAAAAAGTACTGGCTGCACTTCCAGAGGTCCTGAGTTCAATTCCCTGCAACCACATGGTGGCTCACAACCATCTGTAATGAGATCTGGTGCCCTCTTCTGGCCTGTAGGCATACATGCGGGCAGAGCACTGTATACATAATAAATAAATAAATCTTAAAAACAAAACAAGGAAACGTGGTCTTTCTCTGTAGCCTGGGCTAGCTTTGAACACGCTCTGTAGCTAAGGCTAGCCTCAGACTCAAACTCCTCTTGCCTCAGCTTCCTGCAGCCTGAGACAATAGGCGTGCACCGTCATGCCCAGCTGACCTTAATATACACTCCTCTCCCGTGGTGGAGCACTCAGTAGATGCTGACTGCCATCACCTAGAGGGGACCCTGACTGTCAGCCAAGGTGTCCCCTTCAGCCCAGCACAGTTCCAAGAGAGGGACTTAGCTGAGACCTTCAGCAACTGCCACTGAATGAAGCGGGGAGCGAGGGAAGGGACGGGAGCCACCATCTGTGTGGGATCCCAAAGGAGTGTAGAGAAAATCTAAACTGTTCTGTGGAGACCTCAGCTTCCGAGAAGGAACTTCAGTGGGTGGGAAAGCACTATTTCCTTGGACCAGAAGTTTCTGCTCCAGAATTGGAAATTGCTTTGGAGGACCTCCTGTTTCTCCTTTGAGGTGCCAGTCGCCAATTGAGCCGCCACCGAAATCATTAGTCGAGTAACGATTCCACATCAGGCCCCTCCACTTGCCGGCAAATCCCAAGGGAGTGGGGTGGGTACTTTGTCCCAGGATTCACTCCTGTATCTACAGGGCTGGTTACACATTAGGTGACCAGCCTCTGCTGAGTGAGCAAACACACCAGAGCAGTGGTTAAAGATGTAATTCCAGCTCTGCCTCCAACCACGGGACCTCCAAGGGATTCTCAGGGGTGAATCTGAAGCACTTCTGTCTACCTACCTGCCCCAGGGCTCTGAAAGCTGCAGGAGATTCCCTCTGCTCCTTTTTCTCCACCCAGGATCAGCCAAAGGAGAAAATGCTGCTCTGTATAAACAAACCGGGCAAACAAATAAGTAACTGTTCCAGGCTCTGGTACTGCTGATCTGGTGTCTCTGATGTAGCACTCAGGAGTTTAGGGCAGTTGTTAGCTACAAAGGCCTCCATGGGCTAATGAGACACCCTCCACCACCAGTCTCAAAAAACAAAAACATAAGGAACTAAGAGGGAAAAAAAAAAAAATCCTCATAGCTGCCTTTCACAAACTCCAAGAATTCCAGGACAGCCATGGCTGTGACACAGAGAAATCGTGTCTTGGAAAATAAAAACAAAAACACCCACAAACTCCAAGCAGGGTAGTTGTGCCCAGATCTAGAATTGTTGAGTGCAGAGGTTTCAAACAAATTCATTAATAGAAACTGGAGCTGAGAGTGTGTGTTCAGGTCTATATGCTAATGGAAAAAAACATGCTTTAAAAAAAAAAAAATCGAGGGCTAGAGAGATGGCTCAGTGGTTGAGAGCACTGTCTACTCTTCCAGAGGTCATGAGTTCAATTCCCAGCAACCATATGGTGGCTCACAACCATCTATAATGTGATCTGATGCATACCGTATACATAATAAATAAATCTTTTTAAAAAAACAAAACAAGAACAAATCGAGCTCAAGGCCCAGCATGGTAATGTACACTTTTAATCTCAGCACTCAGGAGGCAGAGGCAGGTGGATCTCTGAATTTGAGGCCAGTCTGGTCTACAAAGTGAGTCCAGGATAACCAGGGCTACAAAATAAGGCCCTTGGCTCAAAAATAAAGGAAAAAAAATTTAGCTTGAGAGCTGGTGTAAAGCTGTGTGTAAAGGTACCTGTCGCCAAACCTGTCCCAAGGTTGGTCCTCAGGTCCCAAATGATGGAAGGTGAGCACTGACTCCTTCAAATTGTCCTCTGACCTCCACCCACAAGAAAAGAGGGGGGAAAAAAAACCCCAGCTGATCTGGGAACAAAAGCAACACAATATAAACAACTCTGGAATAGATGGTGCATGGTGGCACACACCTGTGATCCAGCATCCACATGGCAGACAGGAAGAGTGTGGAAAGTTTGAGGCCAGCCTGCAGTTACCTCAGGGGTGGGGGAGGTGGGGGGGGAGGGTGGGAGTGGTGTAAAGGATTCACAAGCTTCTCGTGGGGAGGCTTCTAGAAGGGTACCACACCTCAGCTTTTGGTGGTGGTGCTCAGGGTAAATGGGAGGCGGCAGGAGCAGTCTTAGCTTAGTCACTGTGTGGGTTTCCTGCTGTGCTTGCTAGTTCCTGGTACCAAGTAGCTTGATCAAGGTCAATGCCTTCCTCTCCACCCCCACCCCTAAGACAGGGTTTCTCTGTGTAACAGCCTTGGCTGTTCTCTGGAACTTCCTCTGTAGACCAGGCTGGCCTCAAACTCAGATCCCCCTGCCTCTGCCTCCCAAGTGCTGGGACCATATTTAACTTTCTTTCTTTTCCTGAGACAGGGTTTCTCCGTGTAGCCTTGGCTGTCCTGAAATCACTCCATACACCAGGCTGGTCTCAAACTCAGTGATCCACCTGCCTCTGCCTCTCTGAGTGCTGCAATTACAGGCATGCGCCATGGGGCCCAGCATCATCTGGGTGCTTTTTCCTTTTTTGGGGGGGGGGGGATTGAAACGGTTTCTCTGAGTAGCACCAGCTGTCCTGAACTCGCTTTGTAGATCAGATTGGCCTCAAACTCACAAGGATTTAACTTTCAAAGATGTATTATTCTTAGCTGGGTGTGGTGGTGCACACCTTTAATCCCAGCACTCGAGAGGCAGAGGCGAGTGGATTGCTGTGAGTTCGAGGCCAGCCTGGTTTACAAAGCAAGTCCAGGACAGCCAAAGCTAACACAAAGACCTTCTCAAAAAAAAAAAAAAAGTATTATTCTATTTTTATTTATGTGCATGCATGCTTGTCTGTGTGCATAGGCATGTATGTGCAGGTGCCATAAGAGGACAAAAAGAATGTGTTGGATTTGCTGGAACTGGAGTGATAGGCATTTATATGGGTGCTGGGAATTGAACTCACGTACCCTGCAAGTGTAGTAAGTGCTCCTAACGCCTGCATTTTGCCTCTATATTTAACTCATTTTGATAATGCTGCCTCCTCAATTCTATACAAGAAACATAATGATGTGGTGAAGGGGGAACCCTCAGGTGGCCAAACATCCTTCCTGTCACAAAGATGTCCAAGAGTGGGGTGGGGGGCGGGAACAACGATGACAGGAAAGTAGGGTGCCAAGGCCGCAGTCAAGCAAGTCCCACTGGAATCCTAGCTCCATGGCCTCATCAGTATTACTTCACCTCCATGGCAAATCTCTTCCAAGATGGTTGCAGCTTCAGGGAAATGGCCTTCCACTACCCAGCTAGGGCCACCTTAGTCAGAAAACAACACTGCCATTTATCAGCCCACAGTACCAGACGTGCCAAATGGGTGGCACAAGCAACGATAGACTTTGTTTTGTGTTGTCAGAGATCAAGCCCAGGACTGCGCACACAGGAGCCTCAGCCTCATCCCAGCTGACTTCCAATGCCAGCAGTCCCCAGTCGTGCAATCACTGGGCACAGGTACAGGTAGGATGGAGGCCATGAGGTCAAGTCCATGACGCAATCACTGCTCCTGGTTTATACTAGGATGTGAACTCTGACCTTCAGGAAATGGACAAACATCCTATTAACAAGGACTACAAAACAAACCTCAGCGAACTTTTATTTATATTACCTAGAACTGCTCACAACGTCAAAGATTTCTGTACTTTTAACACTGGATGCCCTTCCAACCCACCCAGGGACATGGTCAGCATCATTGTGTCACCGTGTCACCTCTTGGACTTAACTCCCATGCTGGAGGCCCCTCCCCTCTTGCCCACCATCGATGCAGGGAGGCCTCTGAAGCCTGGAGGGGGTACTAGTTGCTTCCCGTGCCTGCACGGGTATGAAATGTGGCACACTGGCCAGGCTCCTGTTCCGCCTGGCCCAGAGAGTGGGGAAAAAGCAGCAGTGACTCCTTGATTTTCTCAGATACCTCTGGACTGGTCTGAGAGGAGGCACCTACTGCTGGTGGAGGTGGGGGTGGGGGTGTGTGTGTCAGAATTCACAGTTGTTTGCTATGCAAAGTGCTTGTCAGTCTTGGCTGCTTCTGCCAAGTAACCCACTTAAACCCAGGAGAGGGGACAGATGGGGCACTGGGATGGGGTGGCATCCCTTGGAAGGCAGCCAGGAAAGGCTGACTGTAGAATAAGGGTCCCCGAGGCCTTCAAGGTCTTGGGGGAAAAAGAAAGAATCAAATCAGGCTGTTGGGGATGGTTTGGCCTGAGAACCCAGAGAAAAGTGTCAAACCTTGAGAAACCGAAGCCAACCCCTGTGAGGTCCAAGAGGTGTGGCCATGGGGCTCAGAGAAAGAGAACATTGGTATATGCCTCTTACTGGGTGGGCCCTGGTGCCACCTAAGAAAGGCTCTTTTTTTGTTTTTGGCAAATATTCTTGGCAGAGCCCACAGGGTCAGGAGAATGGGATCCAGCCACTGCATATCAGTACAGTCTAGGACAGGATCTCCTCCCTCCTAGGCCTTGACTCTGGCTCTGCTGTGAGGTCCTCAAGAGGCCAGACCTCACCCTCAAGACCCAGATACAGAATTCATCAGCAACTACTCCTTAGTCTTCAGACAGCAGAGGGACCAGCATGGCCTCCAACTCCCCAGAGAAAGTGTGCTCTTTGGATATGCTTGGCCCCTCTCCCGGGCCCCGCATCCCCAGGCATGGGAGAAAAGGGTATGAGGGTAAAGGAGACAAAGAACTGAACCAAAATTCAGACAACCAGAGAACAGGCTGCCCAACAGAACAGGCTTCGGGGGAGCTGGACACACAGACCAGCTGTGAGTCCGACTTTCACATTGATGGGTGGAAGCGGGAGGTGATGAAATGGAGGAGGAGGAAGGAGGGAAGGCAAGCTCCCTGGAGTGTTAGTCCCTGGAGGTCTTCCACACGGGCAGCCAGGGGCTTCCCAGTCCAGAAAGTCAGCACTTGTGGTGCCTGGGGTCCAGCCTGCTGGCACATAAGTCAGACTTTAGTTCTGTAGCCTTCATCTGCTTTAGGAGCAGGGAAAGAAAAGGGGTCATGGGCCCCTGAGCTTTCCTAGTCTTCTTTTAGCTCCAGGGGCAGAGCTGAGACCCCCAAAGTCAGTGCAATGATCCCGTCAAGTCCAGTGAGGAAAAGGAAGATGTGACCTGCCTTGGGGGCGGCACACCACACACACGTCTACCCCCAACATTCGGTGGATGGACACCACACAAAAAGTGTCCTGGATCTGTCTCCAGATAGAGAAATCCTTGCAGAGAGGACAGTGCCCCAGGGTCAGCCGCTCCGGGTGCTGGTCCCGTGTACTGGGTGGGAGTCAGGTCATATGGCGGGTGATGGCACGGAGGGCGTAGAGCAGGGCCGCTTGCATGCGGGCCTCGAGGAGCAGCAAGTTCACGTGAACCTGGGGCACAGGAAGGAGGCTTGTTGCCATCTGAACTGCAGCCCTCCCAGTCTACCTGGTCCCTAACTACTCACCTCACCCACGCCTCCCACCAAGATGTGGCTAGCTTTGCTAAGACTCTGCAGTCGGCTTCAGTGACCACTGAGGAGCTCCCCTGTCATGACGAACACTTTACCTCACTAGTCTGAAAGGAGAGCTACCACTAACCGGCCCCAGGGCAGGATCAAATGTTTCCATACATAGCCTCATTGTGTCTTCCCAACTTTGAGAAGCAGGCAGTACCTCTTCTCCTTATAAAGCGGAAGCTTGCCCAAAGTCACACTTCTCCCCTGTGGAGACTGAGATCTGCACCTGTGCACACCAGGCTGCACCAAAGACCGTGTGGAAAGTAGGCACCCCGTGTGCCAGATTGAGGTGAGGCCTGACATCACACGGTGGAGTAGGGGTTAGCCAAGGACAACAGGCCAGGGTGTCCTACCTGGCAGGACAGACCCCCCCCCTCCACTGTGTGACCCTCACTGGACCCTACCCTGTGACTCTTCAACAGGCTGGGACTGGCTGTTTGCACGTCATCACGCTGCTTTTACCTTCTCTGAGTGGCGGAAGTGCCTCCAGAAGAGATTGTACATTCTGCGCGTTGTCTTCTCTGGGTAGCAGGCCACGGTCTTGATATATATTTTGAGGTTCCTTTCCAGGAGCTGGTTTACCTCCCCATAATCATAGTCATCGTATCTGCAGGAGAGACGATGACAAGGACAGCATTACTCATGCCCTGCCTCCACCCTACAGAAGGAGGAACAGAGTGGCAAGAAAAGCCAGAAGGTAGGAAGCCACGAGAAGCCTGCTTCCTCTTAGAAAAGCAGTTGACCACGTGTCACAGGTTATACCAGGCTTGCAGAGGAACACTGCAAGTGACGCTGACACTGAGCATGGACTGTTGCGCTCTGACCGTGCCAAACATGAGCCCGCAAAACTATATACCCCGGCCCATGTACAATGGACAGTGCTCATCGATTTCATCTTTCTGAGATTCAAAGAGGGCACTTGCTGCAGGGGGTGACTTTCAAGTCCAGCTCTCCCACACTTACTGTTCTATAGCAAAGACAGGAAGGTCAGCCCCTACTAGTCCCAGAATGAAGTAGTTGAGGGCAAAAGACAGTGTTGATTTTATAGATGGACAAAATAAGGCTCAGAGAAGGCAATTAACTTGTTAAAAATTCAAAGCAAACTAGGAGTGAGTCTAGAAGTTACCCATGTCTCCTCAGTGCATAGGAAAAAAAAAAAAATTAAAAACCAGGAAGGAAACACCTGATGATAATAAAATCAGGTGATGTACTGGACAATTTTGGTATTTCTTGTTTGTTTTTTAAGAGTCCTGTAGCCCAGCAGTTGAACTTGTTAATTAGCCAAGGATGGCCTTGAACTCCAGATCTTCCTGTCTCTGTCTTCTCTGTGCTAGGATTACAGGTATGTGCAAGAAATAAATTCATTAAAAGAAAAAGTCAAAAGAAAAAAAGAAAAAGAAAAGAAAAAGCCAGCCAGGCGGCGCACACCTTTAATCCCAGTACTCAGGAGGTAGAGGCAGGTGGATCACTGTGAGTTTGAGACCAGCCTGGTCTACAAAGCAAGTGCAGGACAGCCAAGGCTACACAGAGAAATTCTGTCTCGGGGGTGGGGGTGGGGGGCCGGGAGAAATAAAGAAAAAAGAAAAAGAAAAAGCAGAAGACAGGTGATTAGTTCATACCTGCAACCCCAGCATTGGAGAGACTAAAATAGATGGACTGCTGTGAGTTCAAAGTCAACCTGGGATAGCTTTCTTTTCTTTTTTTCTTTTCAAACAAAACAGGGTTTCCCTGTGTAGTCTTAGCTGTCCTGGAGCTTGCTCTATAGGCTAGGCTGGCCTCTAATTTATAGAGATCCACCTGCTTCCCAAGCACTGGGATTAAAGGCGTGCGCCGCCACCATCACCAAACTACCCTGACCTATCTTGAGACCACATCTCAAAAATAAATAAAGTTCCATTGATCTCTTAAATAAATCATTTTATTTGGGGGATTTACCTATAAGAACATGTGTGAGAGCCAGGTGTGGTGGTGCACGCCTTTAATCCCAGCACTCGGTAGGCAAAGGCAGGTAGATCTCTGAGTTCAAGGCCAGCCTGGTCTACAAAGTGAGTCCAGGACAGCCAAGGCTACACAGAGAAACCCTGTCTTGAAAAACCAAAAAATCAAAAAAAGCAAAATAAGGACAATACAGAATCACACAGTGGAGGACTTTAAATAACATTTCCATTCATAGCCTGTTATGCACCTCATGAAAATTATAAACAAGAGCCAGGTGTGTGGAAAGTAATCTTCTATACAATTCACACAGGGAGTTGATTTTTGGGGTTTTTTTGAGACAGCCTTGGCTGTCCTGGACTTGCTTTGTAGACCAGGCTAACCTCAAACTCACAGAGATCCACCTGTGGCTGCCTCCCAGGTACTAGGATTAAAGGCGTGCACCACCAAGCCTGTCAGTGAGTTAATTTTTGTCTTGTTACCAATCTTATTTTAAAAGAAAATTAGGTATATTTTATTTACTTGTATGTATGTTTGTATCCATACACACATGTGTGACACAGTACACATGTGGAGGTCAGAGGAAAACTCACTGGAGTTGGTTCTCTCCTTGTACCACGTGGGGCCCAGGGGTCACACTTGGGTCACTGACAGTAAGCTCTTTACTCATTGAGCCATTTTGCCTGTCTACTGACTGAGCGTTGAGAAAGGATCCTCCCCCTGCCCTCCCCCAAGCATTCCAGAAAGAGTGAGACCAAAGGCATGCGCCACCACGTCCTGCTGCTGTCCTTCTTCACTAGGAGGAAAGATGTGCTCTTTGGAAATTTAAACATGCTTCTGTGTAGTGTGTGCATATGTAGTGTGTGCATATGTTTTATGCATGTTATTTGCGTAGAGATGTGTGAATACCCACGGGAAACCATAGTTTAAAGAATGTTGGAGGAGCAGGTCTGTAAGCCCAGCACCTAAGCAGCCAGGGCAGGAGGAATGTCACAAGTTCAAGGTCAGCCTGTACCATACAAGTTCTGGGCTAGTCAAGGTTACAGAGTGAGACCCTATCTCAACATATTAAAAATACATAAATGAGTACATCATGTCCAGCACGCACATGGCCCTGGGCACAGCACAACAGAGCAAGGCCCTGCTATCTCTGGCAAGAGAAGAAAAATACCAGTGAGCTCAGGAAAGGCCTGTGGCACCCATGGCGCCTGAACTTGGGGGACACGTGCTCACCGGATGCCAAAGACGCAGTGGATGTAGTTCCAGATGGCCCTGCGGAGCATGGAGGTGTCCACGCCACTGTGCATGGCAATAGTGTTATAGGTGAGGCTGTAGGCGACCTGAAACTTCTCGTCCAGCAGCTGCCCTCCCTCAGGGTAGAGCCGCTGGATCAGTGAGTAGCCGTGGTCTTCCCAGGTATAGTCCTGAGGAATGAAGGGAGAGGTCAGTGAGCAAGACTTTGGAGGACCAAGGCTGGCCAGAGGTCTGGCCTCTGTACCTCTAGGAGTCACACCTTAGCTTTGCATAACATACCCTCACTGGCCTGAGACACCAACCAGGATGTCCCTGGGCGTGGACTTTCCCACCCTCCCTGTAGGGCCCTTTCAGGTCTCCCGGGCAGCCCTCAAGAGTTCTTAAAGGGAGGAGGTATGCAACTTAGAACCACGTGCCTCCCCCCTGCGTATATGTAAATCTGAAGCGATGATGAACAAGACTGGTGCGGGGGGGGCACCCTCACCTGGGCCCGGAAGGTTGGGGGCGCCTGAGTCCCTCGGCGAGTGAAGTCTTCATATCCAAAAGCAGGGTCTTCCACAAAGCACAGAATGTCCGGGTGTGGAGAGGGCTCCAGGATGTCCGCTAAAGGCCGAATCAGAAAGGTGACAACAGTGAGGCTGGGCAGAGCAGGCTCCACATCTTCAGGGAAGCCATGGGAGGGGGGGTGGGGCAAGTATAGTAGGGGACCTCAGAGAGCCTCTCCCCAACGAACTGGGAGGAGTTTAGCTAGAGCCAGCTCCTACAGAGCAGGCGACTCCTACCGGTGGACCCAAGAGGCAAAGCCCCCATAATAATCACAGGCAGGTCTATGGAATGGCTCTGATCTTGGCTCTGTCCACCTGACACACAAGCCCTGCAGGGCTAACAGACCAGGAGTCAAAGGCAAGTCTGAATGCAAGGCCCATGCTCAGAACCCCCCTGGAAGGAGAAGGCATGGTGTATGGAGGTGTCTGCTGCCATCAGCAATGTAAAGGGGGGGGGGCAGCCCCAGCACTGAGGCTTGTGATCCTGTACCTGAGGGGGTCACCAGCAGGCTTTCTGACTTCTCCAGCTCAAAACGGTTCTCCATTTCCTCCTGGGAAGCCCCCTCGTCCCGCAGCAGGCTCTCCTGCAGCTGCCTCATGCGTTCCATCAGAGCTTCTACATCGCGGGCGGCTTCAAAACCCTGCAGGAAGGACCCGGTGATCACCATTTCGTCCCTCTGGGAAACAACACTCAGTGTTTCCATATTCCAGGCCTTCCTGAGTGATCAGAAACCACAGCTGGTTTCTGGGGCCACCGCGCTGGGCACCTCCGGCAGCCTGAGCCTCCCAAAGGGAACTTTCTAAGTCCAGAGAGGAGACAACTGCCTTCCTTCATTGGTAATTCACAAGCTTTCTGGGTTTGTTTGTTTTGGGTTTTTGAGACAGGGCCTCTCTGTGTTAGCCTTGGCTGTCCTGGATTCACTTTATAGACCAGGCTGGCTTCGAACTCACAGCCTGCCTCTGCCTCCCAAGTGCTGGGATTAAAGGCGTGTGCTACCAGCCAAGCAATTTTGCTGTGGTCTCTCACTGTGAAGAGATGGGGAAGCAAACAGAGGTCTCTATTCTCACAGCAGGGCCTGCACCAGTTTTCTCCCACACCGCGATCCAGGGCCATGACTCACCCCAGTGTTGTTCAATGGGTCCCCATTTGGGGGGCTGCCTTGTTCACTGGGAGGTGAGGGTGCCTGTGAGGCAGGGCTGCCCTCTGCGTCTCCTTCAGGAAGAATTCCACAGCCAAACACGAAGGACGCCAGAGAGTGGCAGTGGGTAAACAGGACCAGCGCTTGGATGAGTTCAGCCAGGGACCAGCTGTGCTCTCCAGTCTTCAGTAAGGCCTGAGATGGCAGGAGGGAGAGTCAAGAGGCTTAGTGGCTGCCCCTGGGCAGCCCCAGCCCCGCCCCTGGGCAGCCCCAGGGTCCCGGGCTCTCTCTGCCTGCCACACCTGGATATGGTCCTTGGTGATGAGCCAAGGCCGATGTGCCAGTAACTTGTTGATCTCGCTGAGTTTTCGAAGTTTTTCAGGGGCCCGGTCGAGGCCCAGCAGCCACTCAGGGTCACCTCCAGTCTGCAGGAACTCTGTCATGTGGGTACCCACCAGGTAAGAACACTGGTGGCGGGCAGCAGCCTGTGGAGGGAGTCAATAAGCCTGAACTACCCGCCTTCTGTGACCCATCCTGGGAAGACCCCCTTGAAATCTAAGAGGCAGAGAAATCTATGGTCTAACTTCAGCTCCAGTACCAGCTTGCTGGTCACCTGACCCCCTTTGCTCCTCACTTTCCCCATTTGCAAAATATACACTTAAAGATGTCTCTCTTCAGCCGGGGTGGTGGTGGCACACATCTTTGATCCCAGCACTCAGGAGGCAGAGGCAGGTGGATCTCTCTGTGTTCCAGGCCAGCCTGGTCTACAAAGCGAGTCCAGGACAGTCAAGGCTACACAGAAAAAAAAAAAGGTGTCTCTCTTTAAATATTTTATTTAATTTTAATTTATGTGCATCGGTGTAGGGGTGTCAGATCTTGGAGTTACGGACAGTTGTGAGCTGCCATGTGGGTGCTGGGAATTGAACCGAGGTCCTTTGGAAGAGCAGGCAGTGCTCTTAACCATTGAGCCATCTCTCCAGCCCCAGGTGTCTCTCTTTAAAACTTAAAATTCCATGGACACCATCAGGTAAAGCTAGAACTTCCTTTTCACCTTTAAAAAACAAAAAAACAAGCCGGGTGTGGTGGTACACGCCTTTAATCCCAGTACTTGGGAGGCAGAGGCAGGCGGATTGCTGTGAGTTCGAGGCCAGCATGGTCTACAAAGGGAGTCCAGGACAGCCAAGGCTACACAGAGAAACCTTGTCTCAAAAAACAAAACAAAACAAAACAAAAAAACCAAAACAAAAACCCAAAACAAACAAAAAGCTAGGGGGTGGGGGTAGGGGGCTGGAGAGATGGCTCAGAGGTTAAGAGCATTGACTGCTCTTCCAAAGATCCTGAGTTCAATTCCCAGCAACCACATGGTGGCTTACAACTATCTATAAAGAGATCTGGTGCTCTCTCCAGATCTCTGGTACAGAATGCTGTATACATAATAATAAATAATGGTGCACACCTTTAATCCCAGCACTCAGGAGGCAGAGGCAGGCAGATCACAGTGAGTTTGAGGCCAGCCTGGTCTACAAAGGGAGTCTAGGACAGCGAAGGCTACACAGAGAGACCCTGTCTCAAAAACAAACAAACAAACAAACAAACAAAAAACACAAGGCTGGGTAGTGGAGGGTACACAGCTTTAATCCCAGCAGAAGCAGGTGGATCTCTGTGAGTTCGGGAGGCCAGCCTGGTATACAGAGTGAGTCCCCAATAGTCAACGCTACACAGAGAAACCCTATCTCGAAAAAACAAACCAAAAAAAAAAAAAAAAAAAAAAAAAATCCAACTCAGGAGAGTCCCAGCAATGAAGCTAGAACCACTATTTGGCCGCCCTGCAAGCATCAAGCCCAGGCAAGCTTACCATGATGGCAATATAGTGGCGCCAGGAGCTGGCCAGGGGTCCATCCGTGTGCAGCAGCTGGTAGTGCAGGCGCCAAAAGCTGCTAAGGTAGTCGGGGTGCAGCCCCATCACCACCGCCAGGTTGTCCACCCGCCCCGAAGACATCATCGCCTCAAGCCCCAGGTGCTGCTCCAGGCTCTCAGCTCCTTCCCGAAAGATCTGCTGGGCAAAGAGGACAGCATGGGCTCTCTCCTGCCCCCCAACCCCATACTGACCAACCTCTTCTCTGTTTTATACATATAGTTGTATTATATAGATATAAGATAAGAGCAGGAAACTGAACACCACCAATCACATCCACAGGAGGAGGCCGACTAAGCAATACTTCTTAGGTACCTTATAAGGTCTACCACATGTTGGGCGCTGTCCAAGTACTTCATATAAACTTACTCAAGACAGCTAGGAAATTAGGGTTTCATTTTCTCTATTTTTACTCTGCAATGATAAAAAGATTTCTTTCCTTCTTTTTATTTTTTTTTTCCAATGCTGGGGATCAAACCTAGGGCCTCGTGCACGCTAGACAAACGTCATGCCACTAAGCGTCATCCCCAGGCCCTCCTCCCTTCTTATTTTTTGCAACAGGGTCTCTCTGTGTAGCTCTGGCTGTCCTGAAACTTGCTCTGTAGACCAGGCTGGCCTCAGACACACAGAGATCGGGCCTGGCTCTACTTCCCGAGTGCTGAGATTAAACGTGCATGCCACTACTGCCTGGCTCCCTTCTCTCTTCTGCATAGAACCAGGTTTTTACACTTCACAATCTCGGGGCTCAGAGTGGGATCAAATATCCTGCGACATTGATCCTCTTGCCTCTACCCGTCAAGTGATGGGATTATAGGCATGTGCTACTGTTAGGATTCTGCTTTACTCTGCCTACCCGTGATGACATTGCCTACCTGCCACCCGGGTGTGGCCCTGCCCAGGGCTATATAAAAGGACAGAACCTCCTCGTGGTCCCCTCTCTCAACTCCCTTACTCCTTACTTTTCCTCTCTCTGTCTCTCCCTGGGCTACCCCTTCCCCTTTCCTTCTCCCCCCATGGTCATTTAATAAACTCCTCTACAACATAATATCTGCTGCTTGGTACCTTATTACCTTATATCTTTATATTTAATCATAAAAACCACCATGACCAGTTTATGTGGAGCTAAGGATCTAACCCAGGGCTTTGTAGACGGCAGGCAAACACACTAACATCCGCAGTGGCCTATACCACAGCCCCTGTCCCCTTTCCTTCCTCCTTTCCCTTCTTGTTTGTTCACTGTGGAGCTGGGTCCCAAACCCAGGGTCTTGTGCATGGCGAGCAAGTGTTCTGTCTCTGAGCGACACCCCTATCCCTGACTGGTTCATTCACCTAACAGACAGCTATCTGATTAGGAATCTCCTTGAGTGTTTGAACTTGCCCTGTGAGGTGAATACTATTATTTTCCTCCATTAACAGATGGAAAAGCCAGATCTGCTTCAGGCCACAGATCTGATAAATAACAGAAACAGGATTCTAATCTAGATGAACTCCAAGGCCCCCTGTTTCTCCCCGCCCCCTTTTTTAAAAAAAATAAAAGATAAATTATTTATAAACAGAAAAAAAGAAAATACAGGAACAATATGTGAGAGTAAAATGCTGGCATACAGACGTAAAATACGAGTGGCAGCCCACTGTAGTTTGGGGATCTCAAGTTTGGCTGTGTCACTATCATCTCATCCTTTGAAATTCCTTCTTTGCAGACAACTTTGAGGTTGAGAACATCCCAGCTTCAAGAGCCTTTGTATGCAACTAAATGTATCAGGAGTGGGAAAAGAAAAGATCCTGATCTTCCTGTGGTCCATGCCCCCCACGCCCTTCCAAACTCACCTCCTCCACTGGGATGAAGGCACTGGGCCCCCGAGGGCCTCGCCGAGCCGGGCCTTCTCGATGCTCCTGTGCAGGGAAATACGTGGTGGTTATTTAGCAGAAGGGAGGACTAATGAGGACAGAGAGAGCTGTTAGCTGTCTAGCCTCCTTCTCCAACCCAAGTGTCACTGAGTTTCTTTCTTTTCTTTTTTCTTTCTTTTTTTTTGGTTTTTCGAGACAGGGTTTCTCTGTGTAGCCTTGGCTGTCCTGGACTCACTGTGTAGACCAGGCTGGCCTTGAATTCACAGAGATCCACCTGCCTCTGCCTCCCGAGTGAAGGGATTAAAAGGCGTGAGCCAACACACCCAGCATGTCACTGAGCTTCTGAAGTACGTTCTTGGTACAGCCTTCATGGAGGAGCCAGGGAGAACATTTAGTCCTGTTGGGTGTGTAGCGAACGGGTAAGAGAAAGAGCTGGCCTGTACAGGGACTCAGCCAGGGCCCAGAAACCAAGCATGGCTGGGCGGGAAAGGAAAGAGATAGCTTTCATTTTGCCTGTCTCCAGGAGACCAGTGTCTCTACAGTCCCAGAGGACTTGTGTACTATATAGAATTCTTTACACAGGCCAAAGAGATACCCCAGTGGGGAGAGGGGTTTGCCACCAAGTGGGAAGACTTAAATTCAATCCCTGGGCACCCACATGGTAGAAAGAGACCTGACTCCTCCTACAAGTTGTCCTCTGACGTCACACACACATGCTGTGATTTATGCACACACACTTTTTAAAACAAGAAATTAGAAGTCCAGGACAGCCAAGGCTACACGGAGAAACCTTGTCCCAAACAAACAAACAAACAAAATAAAAAGAAAAACAAACAAGAAATTAAGCTACCGGAGTGGTGGTGCACACTTGTAATCCCAGCCCTTGGGGAGGCAGAGGGCAGGCGGATCTCTGTGGGTTCCAGGACAGTCAGGGCTACACAGCGAGACACTTATCTGGGGCTGAGGGGAGACTCTTTTCAAATAAGAGCCCTTTATATTCCAAAGCCAGTTACTACTACTCTCCATGCCTTTGAAGAAGCTTCAATACCTCTCAAATATTCATTTTTCTTTCTTTCTTGTTTCTGTCTTCAATGCTGAGGATGAACCTAGGCATCATGCCTGGCTTGCTGGGCACACTCTACACTCAAATGCACCCCTCACAGGCCTGCAAACAGTCATGTGCTCATCCTTCCTTCAGAAGCGTCTAGGCCGTCATCACGGTCAGCCTCGTCAACTGCCCCTGTCTGCACCAGCCAGAACCTACCCGGCACCCAGATGGACTTTCTGGAGTATGAATCACTTAAGTCCCACTTTCCCTTACCAAAGCCTTCCTGATAGACGAGTGATCCAGCCCCACTCAATGCCATCGTGGGGCTCGCTGTATCAGCCTTGATACAACTGATCCAAATAAGCCGGGTGTGGTGGCGCATGCCTTTAGTCCCAGAACTCGGGAGGCAGATCACTGAGAGTTCAAGGACAGCCTGATCTACAAAGCTAAGGCTACAAAAAGAAACCCTGTCTCAAACCAAACCAAACCAAAAAATCCGCCTGCCTCTGCCTCCCGAGCACTGGGATTAAAGGCTTGCACCACTATGCCCAGTGGTAAGTAGATCTCTAAATTCAAGGCCAGCCTGATCTACAGAGTGAGTGAGTTGCAAGCCAGCCAGGGCTACATAGAGAAACCTTGTCTCAGAAAAACAAAACAAAACAAAAAGCCCCCCCCCCCAAAACAACAATACAGAAGTGCTTTGAAGGAGAGGCAACCTATATAGGCCTACAGGATAACAAAAGAAAGAAGGAAGGAGCCTGGTGGCCTAGGCATGCATACTGGTTCTTTGGCTAATTTTCTGTGCTGTCTGGCCTAAAAGTTAGGTAGACTCTCTGGGTCTGATTCCTGAAGGCAGAAGAGACTAGGCTGGCCCCTTTCAACCCACATCCCCCCCCCCTTTTCTTAGCAGTCCTGGAACTCAACTCTGTAGACCAGGTTGGCCTTGAACTCCAAGATCCAGCTGCCTGCACCTCCTGAGTGCCAGCATGAAAGGCCTGTGTCGGCAGCCACCATGCAGGGTTTCAACCCACACTTGGAAGAGGTAGCAGTAGCAGGCTAGTCTGGTCTGAGGACTTACAGAAACACCATGCTGCACAAGCACTCCCTTCACAGCTCCCCTCCCTCCCTCACTTGAGAAAATGCCCAACAGCTCTGTCAGGAGATAAGACCTGCTGACTCCACCGACTGGGCCTCCAGCTCTCCTGAGGACCTGAGGGCAGACTGAGAAAGCACAGCTAAACACCTGCAACACCAGCATTGGGGAGGCTGAGGCAAGAGGATCAGAAGTTTGAGGCTTTGAGGCCAGCCTTGGCTACCCAGTGAGCTGTTGTCTCAAAACCAATCAACAAACGGAACCGTTGGAGTGGAGCCATAGCTCCTTTGTAGGGTGTCGCCGTGGAGGGGGCTGAAAGCATAGCTCAAATAGGTGAGCATAGCCTGTGTAAGGCCCTGGGTTCAAGGCTGGGCACACACAAAAGAATGTTTTTGATAGGCCGGCCCACCAGTTAGCAATGTGAGCCTCAGTTTCCTCCTGGAATAACTGGACTTTCACTGGGGACTTTACAGCCCCCGCTCCTCTCTCATTTGAGAGGGTGGCCCAGCAGCTCTGTCTGGGAAACAAGGACTGCTGCCGGTGCTGCTGTGCTTTCCTTGTTCTCTTTTTTATTTTCATTTTTCATCTCAGAACTTTAATATCCACACATACCCAAATCGTTTTGTTTGTTTGTTACGAGGATTTAAAGGGACTGACTGTGCCACAGTTTACCTCAGCGCCTCCACCAGGAAGAGCACTTTGTAAAACTCCCTGTCATTAACTTCATTGTTATTTTAAACAAGAGCCTCCCTGCCCTGCAAGTCCATTAGAATCCCTTTGTGAAGCTTTTTTTTTTAATTACTAAAACCAAAGCCCCCCCTTCAGCAATCCACACAGAGATTGGGGGTGGGGGGCAGGGCGGCAGCGGATGCTTTTTACCAATGGCTGTCTCAGGCACAGAGCGCAGTGCTAAGTGCTTTCCAGGTAAAATCAGAATTAATTTGTTCATTTGACAATTTCTTGATGACTGTATTGCAGGCAGTATGAATACACTAGTGAAAAAGACAACGTCCCAGCCAGCCTTCATATAATTTTCGTTCCCAGGGAGAGAGCAAACGAATGATGAACAGGATTTCCAATCATAGGAGAGGGATGAAACAGAGCCGTGAGTAATGGCGGGGTGGGAGAGAGTGTGTGGCATTTTAGTTTAAGAGGACAGGAAAAACTACTGGGGAGGTAAGTGACCTTTGAGCTGGCTGAGAAGGCAACAGAGCCTGTGAGGATGAGAGGACCAGCGGTCAGCCTCTAGGGACACTGGAGAGCCCTAGATACAAGGCTAGAGACTGGAATCCATATGGCTCCAATACCCTGACCGCTCCCCTCACTTCACACCTGGGCATGTCCAGGGCAAGCTGGAGGAGCAGGGCCTCACTGCCAAGATGTGGCATCACTAACACAGATGTCCTCCCAGGCCCTGGGACATCCATAATAGCATTGAGCAATTACAAGGAAATCCCTGGTTCCACTGGTGTATGCGTTGACTCCACATCTGCTACAATCTAAACTAGATGGTAGAAGCTGCGACTAACGTGTTACAGCTAAGAGATAAGGCACTGAGAGGTCCAAGTTAGCATGGTGGTGCACGCCTTTAGTCCCAGCAATCGGGAGACAGAGGCAGGCGGATCTCTAAGTTTGAGGCCAACCTGATCTACAGAGTGGGTTCTAAGACAGGCAGGGCTACACAGAGAAACCCTGTCTCCCGTGTCTCAAAAACAAAACAAAACAGAAACAAAAACCAAAGAGTGCAAGCAGAACTTTCCAGATGGGGGATGCTTTGCATCTGCACTAACACTCATGGTAGTCTCTTTCCATTCTTCATGCCCAAGCATTTGAATTGTGACCACAGCAACAACAACAACAAAAATTTCAATTTTTGATTACCTTAATTGGAATTTAGCTTAATTAGTTAAAAAAACTTTTTGTAAAGGGTTTTCAAGACAGGGTTTCTCTGTGTAGCCTTGGCTGTCCTGGACTCACTTTGTAGACCAGGCTGGCCTCGAACTCACAGCGATCCACCTGCCTCTGCCTCCCGAGTGCTGGGATTAAAGCCGTGCGCCACCACACCTGTCTAAGAATAAAGTACCAACCATCTAACAAGTGTCTAATATGCAATTTGAACCCAAAGGGAGCCATTTCTACTCCACCATAACCGGCTCTGGAAATGGGACCTGACCTAGCGATTTGAATCCATACCTCCCAGAGCACTGTTCACCAGCTGCTCTGGCCCCTCACAGTAGCCCAGCCTGTGTTCTTCTCTGGAGTCGGCCAGCCCCAGGCCTCAGCAACAGATACCTGCTAGGTCATTCTGCAAGCTGGTAATAAGGTCTGTCAACTCCCTGTCAACTGAATCCAGATTATGTGTCCCGGTTTACACTTCAGGTGAAGACCTCCAAGCCAGCCTTGGGGGGGAAGGGGCGGAGGGGCAGGCCAGCAGAGCAGCAGACAGCATGGACCGGCCCAAGGCTAAAAGTGCTTTACTTGCTTTGTTCTCACAAGCACCTTAATTCCTCTCAAACATCCTGAGAGAAGCAGAACTTGACCTCTCTTCAGAGACAAGTGACCTAAGCTCAAGAGTGGTCCCTTTCTGGCCTGGCACAGTTCATAGGGAGTTTCAGAGCCTCAACAGTTGACAAGGGTCAGTTAAGAATGCAGCTGCAAACCACAGTGAGCCCTGCGGGGGTGTTACTAAGTAGTCCAGGGGAGGGAGGCTGGCGCAGAAAGGAGGGCCTCGCTTTTGAAACTAGCTTGCAAAGGCGAAGGGGACTAGAAGAGGTAGGCAAAGGAACTCATCTGGTGAGGAGAAAAGGCTTTTCTGAGGAAGTGACAGACGTTTGAGGAAGTCGTTCTAGAATCCCATAAGCATGTTTTGAAAACATACAAGAGTCAGGTCCGTGGAACTTACTGGAGACAGGTGTATTTGAAGGCCTTGATCCTCTGCAAGAAGGTCTGAAACGGTTGAGCGGACTACCCACCCTTCCCTTGGGTCTTGCACACTAGGGCCTGGACGATGGGCGCCCTCTCTTCTCAGGCTCCCACTTAAAGCAGACACCCTCAAGGTCATCTTTTCTTGAGGGAGAGGGAGCTGTAGAAATGTTGTAAACCTTACCAGCTTTCCTCAATGCTGGTAAAGTGACTTTCTTAAATCTAGTGGGGGGGGGGGTCGGGGGACACTTGTAATTCCAACCCTCAGGAGGTTGAGATGGAAAGATAGTCTCGAGGTCGAGGCCGGCCTAGGGGTGGGGGAAGGGGGAGCTCAGGTCCTCTAAGGCGTCCTATCTCCCTAGGATCCTACCTAGACCGCCTGCGATTGTCTTCCCCTCCAGGCACTGTGGGGAGAGAACTGGGCTGGCTCTCCTCCTTAGGTAGCAGAGAAAAAGACTCAGATTCCCTCCGGAGGCACTGGGGGCGGGGCGGGATGTCTGCTAAGTCAGTCTTACAGAGAAGCTAGCATTTTTAAATGCAAGGACGGTTCCCTGCAATAAATAAGTCCCAGGCACTCTGCTTCAGGCCTTTGCTTGTATTTGAGGTTAATTTGCCCAACAATATCTTAGTAATACCATCAAAATACCTATAAAAGAGACTGCATTCAAAGAGGCCACTTGGCCAAGATAAGCCAGCAAGAAAGTGGAGGGTGGGTCTGGAATCCAGGACTCACTTACCAGAGCTCTCACTAACAACACTGTTCACAAAGCAGGCAGGCAGGAGTGATCGGCGAAGAAGGCACAGAAGGGGGGGGGGGACTTTCTTCACACAGATTCCTAAACCTTGCGAAGAAACCACGGGCTGCTGGGCGGAGGACCCCCCCAGATATGACATTCTTCAGGTATGAGCAGAGCTTCTCTGAGGGTCATACACCTTCGGACTAGCACTCTACCCATTTCCAGCCCTGGCAATATACCTTCCACACTGCTCTAGGCTTAGAAAAAAAACAAAAGTACAAAACAAGACCAAATTTAAAAAAAAAAAAAAAAAAAACCCGAACAATGCAAAGACTCACTCTCTCTCTCTCTCACTCACTCTCTCTCTCTCTCCTTCTCGGCCTCGATTTTCTCGTTCTGTGAAATGGGCCTAAAGGGCAGTTTGTATTTGCTGTCCTTGTCAGACAAAACCTACACGCTGGCATCCAGTAGGTGCTCCATAAAGGATAGACGGTGTTCATCGCCAAGGCTGATGGAGGAGGACGGCTTTCTTTATACCTTGCCTCCCTGCTAAGAGTCCCTCTACGCTCTGAGGGGACAGCAAGACAAACTTTGAGGATCCCAGAACATTCTAATAGGGAGCAGCCTGAGACTTGTTACGCTTTGAGAGTCCGGACCAAGGGTTATCCGTTTTCTCCCCCCAGCTCTGGCTGCTGCCGCCGACGATCAGGCGGCCAGCCAAACCCCTAAAGCACTCGGGCTAGTTTCCAGACCGGGGGTGCAGGTGGGGACTGGGGAAGGGGGGAGGTCGACCTTCGCTGGCCAGTCCCAGGTGGCTCACTCCCTTCGCTGCGCGATCGGAGCACACACGGACCCTAGAAAGAGCTCCCAGCCCGCCGGCCCCTACAGAGAGGAAGGGAATCTGCGGAAGGGGGCGGGGTGGAGGAGTGGTCGGGTCTCTCCGGCCGGGATTTGCCTGGACTTGAAAACGTTCGCTGCTCCAGAGCACAAACCCACAGAGAAGGCGTCCCCTCTCATTGGCCTGGAGTCCGAAGGAGGCAGGGAGGGCTCCGCAGCCCCCTCCCTCCCAGGGTGGTGGGGGCGGGAGAGGCGAGGGCAATGGGAAAAAGAAGGGAGACCCGGAGGCTGCAGTTGATGCAACCCTAGCCCTAGCTTACGTGCTCCTAGACCCTGAGCCCGGGGAGGGGGGGGGGGGTCGCACCAGACTTAGCCCGGGTCAGCCCAAGGCTCATCAGTGGCTAGAGAAGAGCGGCGTCGCCCGGCGGTTGCTTACCTCTCCGGTCCCGGGGCCGTCAACGCCGCCCCTGGCGAACGGCAGGTAGCTCTTGATCTCCGCACCGCCCTCGGAGTCCGCAACGATCATGGTGTGCGCCAGGACCCAGCCGCGGCTCGTCAGCGCCCGGGGCACCGGAGGGGGTCTGAGGCGGGCGCGCGCCGGAGGCCGGGACTAGGGGTCGCCGCTGCTGGGGGAAAGCTCGAGAAGCCCTGGGTGTCTGTCGGGATGCGGAGAACCGGCGCTACCTCGTTGGACACTCCTTCCAGCCCAGCTTGGGGCACTATGACCGGCCTCGGAGGCCTGGGGTTGGTCGCGGCGCAGGGGTTTTCACGGCCGGGAGTGCCTCGGAAGTCCGCAGTAGCCAGCACTGCTCGCGAAGCCGGCGCTCCTCAGCATCCCCACCGCGGAACTGCCAGCGCTCTCCCGGCTCTTGTCAGCCCGCTGCGGTCCCTGGGGGAGGGCGGGGACACAAAAGCCTCACCGCACAGCCAATCAGATGCCTGTTTCCCGGGAAGGCGGGGCCGACACCTCCCCCCGGAGCCAACCGTCCCTCCAATCAGCACCGAGAAGCGCCTCGGAACTCTGGGAGCTGTAGTTGGCCTCGCACAGATGCTGCAAACTTTTGCAAGAAGGGGGTTAGTCAGATCTCTGGCAATACCAGATGAGAGTGACAGCCCAGGGAGTCATTAGGGCTACGTGATGAAACGGGACTTCACGGGGCTGGACCAGACAGCCAGGTGTGAAATCCCTTCCGAGTAAGTTCTTCAGCTTTCCAGTTCCTGGAGGGACTGGTTAGGGCTGCAGAAAGCCCTAACCACATCCAGTTGTTCTAATTATAGATCAAATACCACAAATTGAAGGCCAAGAGCCACACCCTGTCCCCTCAGGCTTTGAGAGATCTGCACCTTCAGAAGCACCAAACCAAGGAAATCACCTTATTTTTGGAGTCTAGGGAAAGCCCTCGCTGAAATACCCTTGGCTCGTCTCAGATTTAATCTCAATCCGGATTGCTACAATTTCCCTCTTCTGCCCTGCCTGGGTGCCTGCCCTCCTGTCTTCCACCCTGCAGGACCTCCTGGAAACTTTGTAACTTGGGTGTCTGGCTGAGTCTATTCTGGTTTCTCCCTCTGGCCACTCCCCCCTCTGACTCCTCTTTTTCCTTCCACTCCCTAACAGTGGGTGCTCCCCTAGTTTCTGTTTTTATCCCTCTTTTTTTTTTTTTTTTTCTAGACACTCACCCTCTTCACTTCCTGGCACTCACTTCTCCTCTTGCCAGGAGATTGCCTCTTCCAACGCCCCCAGCACTTTAAGCTCCATTCGCCGTCACTTTTAGTAATCGCATCCTTCAGGCTGTTCTTCTTTGTTTCTTTTAAAATTTCTCTTTATTCTGGTCAAGGAGTCCCTGACAGACCTGGAGCGGACTAGTCCTTTCAGTTTCCCCCTGAAACAGTCTGAATTTCTGTTTATGATACCAAGGATGCTCTTCTGACCTGGTCTAGTTCCTCTCTAACTTTAGTGGGGAAGGCAGTTGGCCAGCCCCCTCTAGAGCTCCCTAAGGAACATTTTAATCTTTTTCATACTCTGCCTTGTACTGTCACTTTCTGTGCATTTGTCTTATCTGAACATGTGTATTATAAACTTGTTGAGGCCAATGTCTACATTTTGACATCTTTTCCTCCCTGCTTTATGCCACCTGGCACAATGGCCTTCTAGTAACATACCCTTGGTCACTAAGTATCTCTTTCTATCAGATTTGGTTTCTCTTTAAAAGCATCTACTCTGTGGGCTGGAGATGGGGCCTAGTGTTACAGTGTCCACTTTAGGATCCCAAAGCCTTGGCTTCTGGTCCCCACACCCCAAAGAGAAGACAAACAAAAATCGCTATAATGTTAACAGCCAGGTTAGAATGTTTTCAGTGCTATTTCATCAGCTATGGAGTAAAGTTAGACCTCTAGGTTGATCCTCAAGGCCTGCCAAGATACGTGTCAGTGTTAGCCCACATCTTTAGTCTTACCTGCCACACCCACGATCCAACTGTTCACCACTCTTTTGCAAGTCTCGCCTATGGGAGACACATGGAACCCTCAGTGCCCTCTCCCTGCGGGTGGCCCGGATGCAGGATGCAGCCTTCAAGATGCCACTAACTACAAAAGCCTTCCTTAGCCCTGCTGAAAGATGTCCTGCCCGTTCCTCAATGCCTCCCACCTCTCCCTTTAGCCCTGTTTTCCAAATCCACTCAGCTACACTATCCTATTTGCAAGCCATACCCCTTCCTTCCAGTTAATGGACTATATTACCAATCACTTGTACAAAGTGAGGACACTTCAGTGCAGAAAGGTAAAAATGGATTGTCAAGGTCACACAGCATCTTCTTTTGGCAGCATTAAGCTGTGGGAATGTCATTTAAGACAGTAATCGTGTCTCCCTCTCTATCCCTCACCGCACTGGCCTGTTATTTAATACTTTTGTTTTCAGTACTGGGGATCAAAGATCAAATCAGGGTCTTTTACATGCTAGAAAGCGTTCCTCTGCTGAGCTACACCTCCATGCCTCTAGTACAGATTTTTGAATGAATGTGAGTTATTGTCTTCATAAGAATAATCCTTAAAAAAAAAAGAAGAATCCTTTAGCCAGATGGTGGTGGTAGCAGTGGTGGTGGCACACATCTTTAATCCCAGTACTTGCATGCAGATCTCTGTAAGTTCAGCCTGATCTACAGAATGAAAAACAACAACAACAAAAACAAATAAATAAAATAATAATCCTTTAACAAAGATGGGCATAGTGTACATTCTTGTAATACCAGCACTCAGGAGTCTAAAAATAAAAGAAAACTGACTTTCTGATCATCAGAGATAAAATGAATCCAAGCCGGGCGTGGTGGTGCATGTCTTTAATCCCAGCACTCGGGAGGCAGAGGCAGGCGGATCACTGTGAGTTCAAGGCCAGCCTGGTCTACAAAGTGAGTCCAGAACAGCCAAGGCTACACAGAGAAAAGATAAGATGAATCCACTTATAAGACAAATGGTTTGGGTTTTTTGTTTGTTTGTTTTTTCAAGACAGGGTTTCTCTGTGTAGCCTCTGCTGTCCGGGACTCACAAGTGCTGGGATTAAAGGCGCGCGCCACCATGCCGGCCTCAAGACAAATGGTTTTGTGGAGGAAAATCAGAGGGCACTAATAAACCAAAAGTGGGCGATATTTCGTGACCTAGCTAGTGTTTGGTTCTACTAACGGGAGTCCGGGCTACACCCATTATCCCATTATAACTCTCACCACAACCTCCTTAAGTAGCCTTTATGTCCCCATTTGATGGATGACAAAACTGAAGCTCTCAAGAGGTGCGCCGGCCGAGGTCAGGTGGCTTAGTAATGGGCAAAGTGTTCTAAGGCAGTATGACTCCATAGCAGAAACTCTGCCACACCAGTGATGAGAGAGGGACGTGCTATGTAGGAGGCAGGGAGGCAGGCTGGCACTTGTCATTGATGCCTAGAGCAGAGATAGGGACTAGGAGTAAGAAACATAACTGTAAAGTGGCCCAGAGTGGGTGTGTCAGCACATCTCTGGGACAGGGGCTCTATGGAAAGAGATGGCTTAGGGCAGCTAGAATCTGAGCAAGAGCAGCGAGGTAGAGGGACTCCATCGCTGGCTGTGTTCAGAGAGGTCTGCTCCTTCCTGCTCTTTCATTCAGTAAAGAATTTTGACCATGCACTGTGTGCCAGCTCCTGGCCTAGGAAAACCAGCAGTGAAGTTCCCAGCCCAGCCAGGAATGGGGAGGTGAGTTAGTTACTGGTTGGATGCGTTCCTCCCCTCCCCCACACCTTGCTTCTCTTTTTCTTTCGTTCTTTTTTTTTTTTTTCCCCCAGTCAGGCACGGTCTCTCTCTTCCTCCTGTTGCCATACTCTCTGGACTCTTGCATCAGCCGCGTTAAGGCCACTGATTGGCCAAAGCTATTTTTATTCCTCAATCATCTTGCAGTCCCGAAGACATGTCTAGATCCGATCTGAAGTGTTTTTGAGACTTCTTCAGCCTTGGATCTTCTCAGATTATGAACCGAATAGGATTCTCACCTTTTTTTTTTTTTTTTTCCTGAATTGATTTTTTGTGGTATTAAACTCTTGGCTCATTTTATTATAATGACCTTACATTGTAATCATTTCAGGGACTATGATTTGTCACTCCTTGTCTCAATTTTTTTCTTGAGCGCTTATTGTTTTCCAGCCCCTGTTCCCAATAGCAGAACACAATTTCTACCGCGGGAAATCTTGTAGGAAGGACGTCTTGTTCCGATCATTTTAATAAAGCCAAAGAGACACGCCACGCACCCAGCAAAGCTTACATTCATTCACTTACTCATGAAGCAGGCATTGTGCGAGGTGCTGAACAAGGACGAACCGTGACTCTCCGACGTGTCACAGACCCTCAGAAACAGAGTCAACGACGACCCTAAAGCATTTTTGAGGAGTCGGGCAACTCAGACGCTTTCCTTTCCCAACTCTTGTTTTCTTACGTACTAAACCAAGGAATTTCAGAAAGAGCCCTCTCTCCAGTCACTGTCCAGAGAGCTAGTGGTTGTCTGGAAAACATCACTTCCCTCGATTGCACGTCTTGGATAGAAAACGTCGAAGTTTGGAAAAAGCTCATCCTTTTAAATAAAATAGGAAAGCAAACCTATTCTATATGCTTTTGGACCATTAGGCTGGGCTTTTCGAATGTAATCAGTTGAGCGGGCCCGCAGCGCCTCCTGCAGGCCAAATCTTGCTATAGCTCAGTCACCGTGGACTGACGAGGGCTCCCGAGGCCGCGCTAGTGACTCAGTATACATGATTGTCAGGCCCCATGTCATGGCGTCCAGGTCTTAACAAGAAGAAGCCAGACGGTGGCTAAGTAAATATCGCTGAAAAGCCTAGCAAGAAGTAAGCGTTCCCAAGACTTCACAGCCTAAATATTTCTCCCATTGTTTGGCCATGCCCTCTCACCCCACAGGCAGGAAGCCCCTGCTCAAGAGGGAAGGAATTCGCTAAAGACCCTCGGAAAGCTGATTCAGGGGCTTATATCTAGAAACAGCAAAAAGCAAAAGCAAAAGCCAAAAGCCCATCTGTTTGCTACGGTGTCCTTCTTCTCTCACTCCGTTCCCACGAAGCCTCCCTATCAGGACAGAGGGGATAAAGGTTGCAGTCTCAGCTCTTTAAACCCTTGTAAAATCTGGACAAGTCTCTGCACCTGTTTCCTGCTGGGTCAAAGCAGGGCTGCTGTGAGGACGGAAGCTAATTCAAGGAAACCCGTCAACAGGGCTTCGTGCAAACCACGTGGTCAATGAAGCAGAGCCGGGGTCGTTATTTTATTTATATTGTTATTGTTGTTTTCCCCGAAGTCTCCACGCCGAAAGCTGCAACACTTTTTTTTTTTTTTTTTTTTTTTTTTTTTGAGTGCTCAGCAACAGGCTCTTCTTACGTCAATCGCGGCGGCCAATGAACAGGACGGTGGGCGTGGTCTTAGAAGGAGCCAATTGGAGCGGGCAGCGACGCTCAGGATAGGACCAGGCGGGTTTCTAGGCTGACTAAGGAAGCGAGTCTCCGAGGCTGCGGAAGGGACCGGAAGGGTCTTTAAAAATCTTCATGCTCTGCCCGTCAACTGGGCTCTGATTGGTGTAGAACGCAGCGCCTGCCTCTCCCCCGCCCTCCCCGAGCAGAAAAGGAGCAGGTAGCTCAAGGCTTGGTTTTTTCGGGTTTTTTTTTGTTTTTGTTTTTTAAACTTTCTGAGACTAGGTCTCCTGTATACCAGGCTGGTCTGGAACTCAAACTCGTTATGTATCCAGAGAGACTGATCCCCCTGCCACAGCCTCTCAAGTAACTGATATTACAAGTGTGTATCACCTTCCCTGGCGTTTTAAATCTGTACACATTTTTTTTTTTTTTTTTTGGTTTTTCGAGACAGGGTTTCTCTGTGTAGCCTTGGCCATCCTGGACTCACTTTGTAGACCAGGCTGGCCTCGAACTCAGCGATCCGCCTGCCTCTGCCTCCCGAGTGCTGGGATTAAAGGCGTGCGCCACCACGCCCGGCTAAATCTGTACACATTTTTACCCATTTACATTTAAATGCTTCAATAGGTTACATTTTTAATTTGGGGAGACCCTTAAGTGGGGTGTGATGGTGCACAGGCATGTGTTCAAGGCCAGACTGGGCTACACAGTGAATTTTAGTAATTCAGTAAGTGCAGTCTCAAAAGACAAAAAATAAATAAATAAATAAAAGAAAAGAAAAGAAAGAGAAGTCCGTGTAAAGACCGGGAAAAAGCAACTGTTGATTTCCCTACTTTAGCCCCCTGAGTAGTTGGGTTTTACAAACCTGGCTGTATGATCTTTGTAATTTACTTCTTATTTGTACTGTCTTTGTAAGCTCTTATGTACGGCAGGGTCTCCTGTAGTACAAGCTTTCCTTGGACTTTATGTAGCCTACAGGATGACCCTGAATGTCTAACCTCGACTTCACCGGCTAGAGTGCTAAGATTATAGGTCTGTGCCATTATACTGGGCTCTTCAACTTTTACTTGTAAAAACTGCATATTTTATGTGTATGTGCCTGTATATAAGCATTTGCACTGCATGTACACAGGTACCTTCAGAGGTCTATGTTACACAAGACCTTATCTTGCCAAAAAAAAAAAAAAATTTTTTTTTTTTGAGAGATTTCGCATAAAATCCCCTATTTGCTGGTAGTGGCACACACTGGTAGGATTTGCTGAAGGAGGCAGAGGCAGAAGGATCACAAATTTGAGGCTAGCCTGGGCTCAAATTTGAACTACACGCCTCTGAAGGCTAGAGAGATGGCTCAGCAGCTAGGAGCACTGGTTGCTCTTCCAGAGCTCCTGAGTTCAATTCCGGGAAAACCACATGGTGGCTCCCAACCATCTATAGTGGAATCTGCTGCCCTCTTCTGGCATGCAAATAGAACACTCTTACATAAAACAAATACATCTTAAATAAATAAAGTGTATGCCTTTGATCTCAGGACTCAGGAAGGCAGAGGCAGGCGGATCTCTGAGAGTTCGAGGTCAGCCTGGTCTACAAAGCAAGTCCTGGACATCCAAGGCTACACAAAGAAACTCTGTCTCGAAAAATAAACAAATAAACCAAACCAAAACAACAACAACAACCAAAAAAGTCTATCTGTGGGGCTGGAGAGGTGGCTCAGAGGTGAAGCGCACCAACTGCTCTTCTAAGGGTCCTGAGTTCAATTCCCAGAAACCACATGGTGGCTCACAACCATCTATTTGATCTGATACCCTCTTCTGGCGTGCAGGCACACATGCAGGTGGAACACCATATATATACTAAATAAATAAATCATTTTTTTAAATCCTGCCTTGTTAAAAAAAATCTATGTGTGATTTCTCTTGGGACACTGAGCTTCCGGCCAGTAGCTAGACTTGTCGTTTCATGTTTTCAGCAATCACAAATTGTACAGACCTTTTAACTTATCCACATTATCTATAGGAACCTGAGTCGGAAACTAGCTGGAGCTGGCAGCCTATGCCTGTAATCTCAGCTCCTGGGGAGGCTGAAGCAGGCAGACCCAATGACTGGTTGGGAAATTTAGTGAGACCCTGCTCTCTGGTTCCAAAAAGAAAAGCAAAGGGGGGGGGGCACCCTGGAGAGATGGCTCAGCAGATAAGAGCATTGGGTGCGCTTACAGAGGACTTAGGTTTGATTCCCAGCCCCCACGGGGTGTCTCACAATCACTTGCAACTACAGTTCCAGGGGATTCGATGTCCTCTTCTGGCCTTTACAGGTACCAGGCATGCCAGTAGTGCACAGACATACACACAAGCAAAAACGCCCATACACGTTTAAAATATAACTTAAGTAAAAGCAAGATGTGCACTACAAGGCCAGAAATACGGGGAAGGGGAGTAAGACATGAGCTGGGGTGTGGCTCGGTGACAGAGCACACGGGAATAAGGCGCTAGGTCAATCCCCAGCACTACTTTCCTTTTTTTTTTTTTTTTTTTTAAAGGAGACAACAGGGTCTTTATAGCACTCAGGGGCTGTCCTGAACCTCATTATGTAGACCAGGCTGGCCTCAAACTCGGAGAGCTTCTGTTTCTGCCTCCTGAGTGCTGGGCTTAAAGGTATGTGACATTATGCCTAGACCTTCTCTTTTTTATTTTTTTATTTTTTGGTTTTTCGAGACAGGGTTTCTCTGTGTAGCCTTGGCCATCCTGGACTCACTTTGTAGACCAGGTTGGCCTCGATCACTTTGTAGACCAGGTTTGTCTCGAACTCACAGCGATCCGCCTGCCTCTGCCTCCCGAGTGCTGGGATTAAAGGTGTGCACCACCACGCCCGGCTTAGACCTTCTCTTTTAAATGCACCTTTATTTATTTAGTGTGTGTGTGTGTGTGTGTGTGTGTGTGTGTGTGTGCGCGCGTGTGCGCGCTCTTGCGTGTCATGTGTCACGGCTTGCATGTGGAGGCCAGAAGACAACCTGTGGGAGTTAGTTTTCTCCTTTTACCATTTGAGTTCTGGGGATCAACTCAGACCCTTGGTCTTGTTGGCGAGTGCCCTTCTGCGCTGAGGCATCTCACCTGCCTTTTTTGTGTGTGCTGAAGATCAAACCCTGGGCCTTGGAACATGTGAGGGAATCCTCCTGCCTCTGAGCAACACCAGCAGCCTCCACTTCCTTCTATTTTCGCAAGTACTTATTGACTCATAGCTTTGCTGGAGGTCAAGGTCGGACGCGAAGACAGTAGGAGTTAGGAGTTTCCCAGTCACTTCCCTTGCTCTTTAATGCCTTAAAAAAAAAAAAAAAGATTGATTTATTTATTATTATGTATACAGTGCTCTGCCAGAAGAGGGCGTCAGATCACATTATAGATGGTTGTGAGCCACCATGTGGGTGCTGGGAATTGAACTCAGGACCTCTGGAAGAGCAGTCAGTGCTCTTAACCTCTGAGCCATCTCTCCAGTCCTTAATGCCTTTATATAGTAGTTAAATACTCATTAATTTCTCCCTACCACTTAAGAGACAAGGTCTATTATTTTGTGCAGCTGCCATTAAAAACTTGGCTTCCCAGAGAAGCCCTGTCTCAAATAAGACCAAAAAAAAAAAAGCCATAAAAACACTTGGGCACAAGCCTGGCATGGTGGTGTATGCCTTTAGTACTCAGGTGGCAGAGACTGGTGGATCTCTGAGTTCGAGGCCAGCATGTTCTACAGAGTGAGTTCCAGGGCAGTCAGGGATATACAGAGAAACCCTGTCTCAAACAAACAAAAAGCAAAAGGAAAAAACAAAAAGAAAGAAAGAAAAGAAAAGCTGGGTGTGGTGGTGCATGTCTTCAATTTCAGCACTCGGGAGGCAGAGGCAGGTGGATCGCTGTGAATTCGAGGCCAACCTGGTCTACAAGGCGAGTCTAGGACAGCCAAGGGTACACAGAGAAACCCTGTCTTGAAAAAACAAAACAAACAAAAATCAAAGCCTGCAACTGTGTGCCTGCAGACGCAGAGCGTGGCTGGGAGGAGAGGAGAGACAGGAGGATTACTAAGGTTTCTGGCTGTTATGTTTGTTAGAACCCTTCCCCTGGACAGACAAACAGAAACACCTACCTCCTCCTTAGAGGGCACCCATAACAAGCCAAAGCAGGATCCCACTGAAGTCCAGCTTGGGAAACCAGTGACTTCACTGGACTGGACTTGTTTGGAAAGCCTTCTTTCAGCATGTATGATGACTTCCTTATAGCTGCAGATCGAGTCCCTCCCTTCAGTTAACCTTGCCCCGGTCTGTACACCTGAGATGACCAGGCCTTGTACAGCTCACTGGGAAGTGCATGAGGAAGGAACTGGAATCTTAAAGGGGGAGGGGGGTTGTATCATCACACTCCTTAGACACCCCCTCCTCTGAGGAAAGGCTGAAGAAGGTCACCAACAGCTCTGATCTCCCGGGTCACTTGTACGTAGTCACAGCACTCTGGGGGCAATTATGACTTTTATGCCGTGGAAGGCAGAGCTGCCTGTCTAACACTGGCTGGACAGCCTGGCTGAAAACCTCTGAGCTTCTGGTCTGGTGAGTGACCCTGTCTCAAGAGAGTAAGGTGGAAGGAAAGGCGATAGGGCAGGGCATCCTAGCCCAGCCTCCATGCATGTGGACTTCTCTTTAGCTGCATGGAAAGCGGAGTTCAAGGCCAGCCTGGGACATCTGAGACCTGTCACAAAAAACAAAACAGAACAACACTATGTGAAACAAAGCCCTAGTTTTCTTTTATTTATTTATTTATTTATTTATTTATTTATTATTTATACAACGTTTTGCCTGCATGTACACCTGCAGGCCAGAAGAGGGCACCATATAGATGGTCATGGGCCACCATGTGGTTACTGGGAATTGAACTCAGGACCTTTAGAAGAGCGGACAGTGCTCTTAACCTCTGAGCTACCTCTCCAACCCTCTTTCTTTCTTTTTATTTATTTATTTATTTATTTATTTATTTATTTATTTATTTATTTATTTGGTTTTTAGAGATAGGTTTCTCTGTGTAGCCTTGGCTGTCCTAGACTCGCTTTGTAGACCAGGCTGGACTCGAACTCCCAGTGATTTGCCTGCCTCTGCCTCCCAAGTGCCGGGATTAAAGGTGTGCTCCACCAAGCTGGGCCTTCCTTTCTTTTTTTTTTTTTTTAAACCTAGGATATGCAACTATGCTTCTGGAATGGAGAAATGACCCAGGGTTCTCTGAAGGAATTGGGCAAAGAGACCAACACACACACACACACACACACACACACACACACAGAGCCACCTTAAGTAGAATGTCCCTCTTGGTGAAAAGAATAGAAACTGAATTTTCATCCTTGCTGGTGCCTTCAGCCTGGTGTTTTGTACAGGAAATAAACTGCTCAAACACAGACAGACTTGCAATTTTAGCCATAGTTTGGGGGGAAAAAAACCTCTGGAGATTTTTTTTGAAAATACTAATGTCCAGGATCAAATTGTTTTGATTTTTATTTTATTGAAATATTATCTTGATGGGTGTGGTGGCGCAGGCCTGTAATCCCAGCACCTGGTCCGGGAGGCAGAGGCACTTGGATCTCTGAGATAGGGCCAGCAAAATCTTTTTTCAAGACAAGGTTTCTCTGTGTAGCCCCTGGCTGTCCTGGACTCACTTTGTGGACCAGGCTGACCTCAAACTCACAGTGATCTGCCTGCCTCTGCCTCCTGAGAGCTGGGATTAAAGGCGTGCGCCACCACGCCCAGCTTCTTCCCAGTGCTGTACAGAGCAAATTCTAACACAGGGCTACACAGAGAAACTCTGTTTTGAGAAACCAAACCAAATAAATAAATAATAAGATTTGATGTGCATGAGTATCTTTCCCTGCATGTATATGCACCACAGCCATGCTTGATGGCCTTTGCCTTAGATCTCCTGGAATTTGAATTATAAGCAGTTGTGAGCCTCAATGTGGGAGTTAAGATCCAAGCATGGATCCTGGTTCAGCAAGCGCTCTCAACTGCTGAGCCATCTCTCCGGCTCCCTTTTCTTCTTTCTTTTTTTTGTTTTTGTTTTTTGTTTTCTGTTTTTCGAGACAGGGTTTCTCTGTGTAGCCTTGGCTGCCCCGGACTTACTTTGTAGACCAGGCTGGCCTCAAACTCACAGTGATCCTCCTGCCTCTGCCTCCCGGGTGCTGGGATTAAAAGCATGCGCCATCACGCATAGTTCTCCCTTTTCTTTTGAGATAAGGTTTTGCAAAGGAGTTCATGATGGCTTGAGGTGCTCCTGTGGCTGCCTTCGGAGTGTTGGGATTATGGGTGTAAGGCAATCTGGGGGTTGTGCGTGTCTGTGGAGTACAGGTACAGTCAACAAGGTGTGTATACATACATGAGTGCAGGAGTGTGGAGGGTGTCTTTCTCAGTCTCTCAGTTGCTTTCCATCTTTTTGTTCTGAGACAAGGCAGGTGGATCGCTGTGAGTTCGAGGCCAGCCTGGTCTACAGAGTGAGTCCAGGACAGCCAGGGCTACACAGAGAAACCCTGTCTTGTAAAACCAAAAAAAGAAAAAGAAAAAAAGAAAGAAAATGGAAGTTTATGCATTAGGCTAGGCTGATGCTAATTAACTTCACAACCCTCCTGCCTCGACCCTCCCCTTTCCTACTTTATGCCAGAGTTACTGGTCCTCAGGCTTCTGCAGTAGGCATGTCATCCACTGAGCCATCACTTCAGTCGTACATTTGGATGTAACTGGTCCTGGGATGATGGGGAGCTTCCTTTTCCTCTTCCTCCTCGCCTTCCCCCCACTTCTCTTTCCAGGCCTGGGACTCCAACCCAGGGAGATTTGGTTTCTAGAGACACCCTGCCCCCCACCCCCCACCCCTCCACCCCTCCACCCCCCACCCCTCCACCCCCCACCCCCCCACCCCTCCACCCTCCTGCGCCACCGATATTTCTGTGTGCAGCTTGGGTTGAAAACAACTTTTTTTTGGTTTTGTTTTGTTTCGGGACAAGATTTCTCTGTGGAGTCCTGGCTGTCCTGGAACTTGTTCTAATAGACCACACCGATCTAGTACTCACAGAGATCTGCCCGCCTCTGCTTCTGCCTCCCCCCCCCCCCCCCCCCCCGACCCAGGTGCTGCCATTAAAGGCATGCAACACTCCTGCCCAGCTGGAAACAACGTTTGAGTTAGCTGCTGTGGTAATCTCCAACAGCTAGGATCACAAGTTTGTGTTGCAGGGACATGCACAGACATGCTGATGGGGGATTCGTGTCACAGCATGTTACAGAGTGTCACAGCTAACGCGCCGGAGCCAATGCCAACCATAGCCACTTCTACACCTCCTGCTAAGGAGCCTTTTTCCATTCACCTCCACAGGACCACCCACACCGCTCCTCACACCTGATCCACAGGTAAGGGGGAGTTCTTGGCTCCCAAAAGAGCCTGGAACTGTAGCTAAGGGCTTTGAGAGCACATTCTGAAGTAACAGCTTTTTGCTCAGGACAGACCTCATCAGGAGACCTGCCGGAAGTTACCTCACAGCCCGTTTCAGCACCTTTGGGTGTAAAATTAAACTAGGACCAGGGGTGTAGCTCAGCAGTAGAGTTCATGTTTAGCATGTGAAAGATCCTTTGATTTCCAGTACTATCAATTCTATTAAAAAAGTATGCATAATTAATGAAATTAATTTGCCAAAAGTAACTTGAGATGTAATAAGCAAATAATTGTAACATGATCTGTACGTAGAAATTTTGTGCAAGTTGTAAATAATCCATTTTGTAAAATTCCATAGGACTAGTTAAGAAAGAAAAGAAAAGCCGGGCGTGGTGGCGCACGCCTGTAATCCCAGCACTCGGGAGGCAGAGGCAGGTGGATCGCTGTGAGTTCGAGCCCAGCCTGGGCCAAAGCTAACACAGAAAGACCCTGTCTCAAAAAAAAAAAAAAAAAAAAAAAAAAAAGAAAAGAAAGAACGAACGAAAAAAGAAACAAAAAAATGGGCTGGTGAGATGGCTCAGTGGGTAAAGGTGGCTGCCACCAAGCCTGACAATGACTTGAGCTTGGTTCCCAGAACCCCCATGGAGGTCCCTCACAAGTTGTCTTCTGACATCTGTGGCACAAACACAACCCCCGTCCCTAGACTTTCCCCACACCTAAAATAATGTTTAAAACACACACACACATACAAAACAAAAACAAAAACCAAGAAACCAAGTCAGTGACAGGTCTCAGTGGGCAGAGCGCCTGCTGCCAATCCTGACAACCCGAGTTCAGTCTCCAGGACTCATAAGGCAGGAGAAAGCCGACTCTCTCAGAGCTCTCCTGTGACCTCCGCACCAAGCAGTGGCACACATCCACACATGCATATAAGAAAAATGGAATTTGGAGCTGGAGAGCTGGCTCAGAGGTTAAGAGCACTGGCTGTTCTTCCAAAGGTCCTGAGTTCAATTCCCAGCAACCATATGATGGCTCACAACCCTCTATAATGAGATCTGGTGCCCTCTTCTGGTGTGCAGGCACATGCAGGCAGAATACTGTATAAATAAATAATAAATAAATAAATATTTAAAGAAAAAGAAAAATGTAATTTAAGAAAATTCTAATAACATGGTAGTGCATGCCTATACTCCCAGCACTCGGGAGGCAGAGGCAGGCGGATCCATGTGAGTTCGAGGCCAGCCTGATCTACAAAGTGAGTCCAGGACAGCCAGGGCAGTACATTAAATTAGAACAAACACAAAAAGCAGAGAGTGCTCCAGCGATGACAGGGCTGGCTTGGAAGCTGTTTAGACAGAGCTGCTCCTGCCACTCAGGGAGCTGCTCTGCCTGTTCAGTCCGGATTGTTCATGTCCTGAGATTCTGGGAGATAGTGATCCCCATTCTTCTGATAAAATACTGTTTCCCCGGAAGCCACCCAGAACTGGCACTTCTGTAAGCCAAAATACAAGTAATAAAACAACTTATGCATCTCAAACAACTAAAACAACTACTGTATTTCTCTCTCTCTCTCTCTTTTTTTGTTTTTTCAAGACAGGGTTTCTCTGGGTAGCCTAGGCTGTACTGGACTCACTTTGTAGACCAGGCCGGCCTCAAACTCACAGGTATCCACCTGCCTCTGCCTCCCAAAGTGTTGGGATTAAAGGTGTGCGCCACGATGCCCGGCCCCTTTTCTTTTTTGGCTGCTACTTCAGAACTGTAATTCTGCTATTGCTATAAATTATAAAGCAAGTATCTGATATTTCCGACAGTCTCAGGTGACTCTCATGAAAGGGTCTCAACCCACAGGCTGGGGACTGCCGCTCTAAATAGAAGGCATCAGGCACAGTTTACTGGTGATAACTTTATTCTCTGTGAGTGGCACACAACCAAATATTCATCACTCAAAACTCACTCTGCGGGAGTGGGGCACGCTACACAGGCCATCCCAGGAGGAGCTGTGGACAGCTAATTGCTGTTGTCCTTTAGAGTTTTCAGCTTCTTCTTATGCCGCTCAATCTGTTTCTGCAGCCGCTCGATCTCCTTCACGTGCTGCTCGATTTCATCTTCGTGATGTTTCTTCAGGGCAGCCAGCTGCTCTCTCGTCTTCTCTCTGCAAGGAAACAGTGGGCTAAGGGTTTAATTCCAACCCTCGTTCTTTCTTTTTCTCTAAGACAGAGTCTCTCTGTGTAACACTGGCTGTCTTAGACTCGCTTTGTAGACCAGGCTGGTCTTGAACTCTAAGAGATCCACACACCTGCCTCTGTCTCCTGAGTGCTGGGATTAAAAGTGTGTACCACCATGCCTGGCTCTTTATTTTACTTTTATAACATTTATGTTGCAGAAAATAAAAAGGCTATAAATTTTACTATTAATAGCCTATAAATTTATTTATTTATTTATTTATTTATTTATTTTTTTTTTTTGAGACAGGGTTTCTCTGGGTAGTCTTGACTGTCCTAGATTTGCTTTGTATGTAGACCAGGCTAGCCTCAAACTCACAGCAATCTGGCTGCCTCTGCTTCAAGAGTGCTGGGATTAAAGGCATGTGGCAACCCCGCCCGGCTAGCCTATAAATTTTATGGCAGTTATTATAAATCTGCTACCATATCGATAAAATGCCTACATCTGGGCAGAGCAAAAGAGAGGTGGGTGTGGCCAAAATTCAAGGGCTTGGAAGACAGAAGGATTAAGGGAAGGGGAGAGACAGTCGTAGAGGGGAAGGGAGCTGGACTGCCATGGGTGAGTGTGGAGAGCACCAGGTGGCCAGGAGGAATGTGATCTGAGAATCAGCGATGCTGGAGAGAAGCAGAGGGAAAGCACAAACATGGGATTGGGGCGGGAAGTAGCCCAGATAGGGATGATTACTGCAGCTCGCATGGGACGTGGGGCTGGGAGGTAACAAGGTAGCTTAGGGGGCTTATTATATCTTTCCAGCCCCAGGCTTAAGGCATAGTAAAAATACAACAGGTTGGGCTGGAGAGATGGCTCAGCGGTTAAGAGCACTGACTTTGCTCTTCCAGGGTCTGGAGTTCAATTCCTAGCAACCACGTGGTAGCTCACAACCATCTATAAATGAGATCCGCTGCCCTCTTCTGGCATACATGCAGGCAGAGCACTGTATATGGAATAAATAAATCTTAACAAACAAAACAAAAAACAGAACAGGTGTCTGTGTCTTTTATTGGTTGATAGTGGGATAAATAATACCTGTTGTAATAATTATATGGCTTGGTTTAATAATAGCTATTAATAAACAATTTTTTTTTCTGGGGACTGGAGAGACGGCTCAGTGGTTAAGAGCACTGACTGCTCTTCCAGAGGAAATGAGTTCAATTCCCAGCAACCACATAGTGGCTCACAACCATCTCTAATGTGATCTGATGCCCTCTTCTGGCAGAGCACTGTATACATAATAATAAAAAAACAAAACAACAAAAAACATTTTTTTTTCCACAGCACCTCCTTTGTTCGCATGTGTGCACGGGGTGAGGGGGTGGTAGCGGGTGAAGTCTGTGGGAGTCAGTTCTTTCCTTCTATCACGTGAGTCCCCGGCATCAAAACGCAGGTCCATAGCCTTGGTTATAAAGCACCTTTACCCTCTGGGCCATTTCACCAACTCCCAAGGGAATCGTTGATGCCCACCAGGGAGACCTAAGGCAGGCTGAGTCCGCGCTCACAGTTGTAGTCTCAGCAGCTTGAGAGCTGAGACAGAAGGGACCGCTGCAAGTTTGAGGCCAGCCTGAATTCGAACACAACTGCAACCAGGGCTGGAGAGATGGCTCAGCGGTTAAGAGCACTGCTTGCTCTTGCAGAGGACCCGGGTTCGGTTCCCAGCGCCCACACAGTGGCCGACAGCCATCTGTGACTCCAGTTCTAGGGGAGCCAACTGCGGTCTTTGGATCAGTTCCGATTGAAGCTCCCCGAGTTGCGACTGGGAACATGGGTCAATGATTAAAAGCAACCTGCTCTTGCAGAGAACTTGGGTTCAGTTCCAGCACCCCAAACAGCAGCTCACAACCATATGTAACTGCAGTTCCAGGGGATCCGGTGCCCTCTTCTAGCCGGCACAGGTGTGAGGTGCTCAATACATGCAGGCAATACACACATATACATAAAATACACAATAAAATTGAAGGTGGAGAGATGGCTCTGACATTAACAGAATATATTTTTCTCCCATAGGAATTTATTTATTTATTTATTTTAATTTATTTATTTATATTGATTATGTATACAGTGTTCTGCTTACATGTACACCTGCAGGCCCAAAGAGGACATCATATCACATTATAGATGGTTGTGAGCCACCATGTGGTTGCTGGGGATTGAACTCAGCACCTTTGGAAGAGCAAACAGTGCTCTTAACCTCTGAGCCATCTCTCCAGCCCATCCCATAGGAATTTATAACTACCTGTAAATCCAACTCCAGAGGATCTATCTGCCTGCCTTTGGCTTAGGCTGGTCCTCACACACTTGGCACAAACATGCATGCAGGCATGTGTGTCTCACACACATTTAAATAAATCACAAACATGATCAGCTTCTTTTTGAGATTTAAAAAAAAAATATTTATTAAGTATACAGTGTTTTGCCTGTATGCGTGCCTACATGCCAGAAGAGGACACCAGATCTCAGTATAGATGGTTGTGAGCCACTATGTGGTTGCTGGGAATTGAACTCAGGACCTTTGGAAGAGCAGGCAGTGTTTTTAACCTCTGAGCCATCCCTCCCGCCCGAGATTTATTTGTTTTAAAATTATGTGTATGAGTGTTTTGCCAGCATATATATGGTATTTATGTATGGCACTCCTGGAACTCACTCGCTATGTAGACCAGACTGGCCTCAAACTCAAGAGAGATCGGCCTGCTTCTGCCTCTGCCTCCAGAGTGTTTGGGTTACAGGTGTGCACCACACCTGGCGTCTGCATGTATGTTTAATGCACCACATGCATGCACTGCCCATGTAGGCCAGCAGAGGGTATGCGGTGCCATGGAATTGGAGCTATAAACAGTTGTTAGACACCACGTGGGCACCGGCAATAGAACCGGGTCCTCTGGAAGAGCAGTCGGTGCTCTCGGTCCCTGAGCCACCTCTCCAGGCCCTGCATGCTGCTCTCGCGGAGGACGTCAGTTTGGTTCCCAGCATCCCCGCCAACAGCTCACAACTGCTCTCTAATTCCAGGAGCACCCACTAGCTTCTCATGGGCACCTTTACGCATGTGCATGTGTCCACACAGTCACAGAATTAAAAAGGAATCTTTGGAAGAAGAAAACCAAAACATAAGCCCCCCTCCCCAAAACAATAATACTTAAGGTAAAGAATAGAGGTTCTATCAGGCGTGGTGCCACCCCCCTCCCCCTTTCCCGGTAGCCTGTAATCCCAGCACCCGGGGAGGTAGAGTTCACTGTGGGTTCAAAGCCAGCCCGGTCTACAAAACAAATCCAGGCCAGCCAAGGCAAGTCAAGGCTACACAGAGAAACCCTGTCTTGAAACAAACAAACAAACAAACAAAAAGAGCTGAAAAGTATAAGCTCGGAAGGCTGAGGCTGCCATCCTGATAATTGTGATGGTTTTTGTTTGTTTGTTTTTTATAATTGTGGTTTTGGTTCTGAGATTTGAACACCGGGCCTCTGCGTGTTTAAGCTCCATAACTGAGCATCAACCCTCAAAGACTTAGTATAGAGACCAAAGGAGAAACGGAAGCAAGATTAGTTTCTGGCCTCTCTCCAGTGTGGCCAGGAGTTAGCTAAAGATAACTCAGGGCTGGGAAAAGGTCGCAGATAGACCTAGTCCACTCCCTATTTCTTTCTTTCTTCCTTTTTAAGTCACAATTTGCTGTAGTGCGTCTTTTTTTTTTTTTTTTTTTTTTTTTTAATTTACATTGGCAGTCTGTCTTCATGTATGTCTGTGAAAGGGTGTCAAATTCCTTCTGGAATTACAGACTTACAGACAGTTGTAAATTGCCATGTGGCTGCTGGGATTTGAACCCAGGTGCTTTGGAAGAATAGTCAGTGTTCTTAAACCATCTCTCCAGCCCCAAAATTATGGTGAACTTTTTTGTTTGGTTGGCTTTTTTCAAGACAAGTATTCTCTGTGTTGCCTTGGCTGTCTCGGAACTCATTTTGTAGACCAAGCTGGTCTCAAACTCACAGAGATCTGCCTGCCTCTGCCTCCCGATCGCTGTGATTAAGGGTGTGCGCCACCACGGACCGGTTTACTCCTTATTTCTAACCAGTTGACAGATACCGACAACCCAGGGTTTGAGTAGGTACAAAAGTCTCCTGAAATGGGGGACGTCTACCTTGAGTAGGTACTAGCTAGTTCTTGAAAAGAATTGCAGAATACGTGTAGGAGCTAGAAATAGCTGACCGGGTCGGAGGGTCTCAGGGAACGGACGCAGCCTTTACAAAACTAAATCGGGGAGCAGGCGGTTGGGGGAGAAAAGATGAGGCGACTGGTGAGTGAGCCGAGCTCAGAGGATCTGTACATTTTGGCTGGATGGCGGTAAATAACAGGCCTGGGGGAGTCTCGCACCACCAAGGTTGCAGAGGGCGAGGAAGAGGACAGCAAATGATAAATTTGGAGGCGAGCCTTGGGCTGAGGTCCTGCAGACCGAGTGTAAAAGGTTGAGGGCTGGGCGGGAGGCCAGGAGTGTGATGTTAGCTGTCTTCAATCGTGTTGAGACGCAATGGCTTCAACGGCCTAGGAATTCAGCCAGAAGATGGGCGCCCCAAGGGATCAGGTAAAGATGGGTGGAGCGACAGAGGGCGTAGAAAAAGGACAGAAAGGGAAACTGGGGCCTCACCGGAAGTACCGATCCTCTTCGGCCTTCTCCCTCTTTCCGAAGGCCCCACCGGCTTCTCGGATGGAGCCAGCGCCAGGGTCCATGCTGTCCGACTGCAGGGAGAGACATGGGCATGGAAAACGGCACAACGACGGAGGGAGGACCCGCGCCCTGGGGATGGGCCGTGGGTGGTGTCGTGACCTACCGAGTCCGAGCCGAAGCTTCGGGTTTGCAGGACCCTCATGCCCCAAACACCGAGCCGAGCCCGAGCCGCCAACGCCGAGCCTGCCATTGTCGCCTGCAACGCTCCTTCTAAGGTTCCGGGCGTGGCAGCTTCTCTCCTAGCGCGCTAAGAGCGAGGGCGGCTGAGCAGCCAATGCGGAAGGCGGAGAGGCGGGACTAGTACCGAAATAGCGAATCAGGAGGGAGGGGCCGGGGCTCTGGCTGTCCTCCGCGATTGTTGAGAGAGGGATGCTGGTTTATATTTTAGCCAACTGTTGTTAACCCAGGTTCCCGTACATCGTGACCCTGGAGTCTATGGAGCAGTGTCTGAAAGCGAAGTCTTGGCTTTGGTCCCATTAGAATGAGACGTGTCGTTCGCTCCCACAGCATAATTTCAGTGCTTAAGGTCGATTTTTATTAAAAATGTAAACGATGGGAATTTAAATCGGGGAATTACAGGGTGTGTGGTAGCATTGTCACTTCAGACTCTTCTCTCACCTTAAATGTCGCGGTCTCAGAGAATCCTTAGTCATCCTGCCTTCAGCAGTTTTTTTTTTTTTTTTTAACATCCTACTTCCCAGTTCTCTCTCAACAGTGTGAAGCCACCAGAGCTTTAGTAGGTAGTTAATTAGTATTTTTGAACTGTATTAATGTGTCGTTGAGTGGACCACCAGATAACTTCTGGTTATGTGATGCAACGAAGTGGAACTGATGGTACAAACCTGCAATCTCACCACTCCTGAGGGACACGCAGCGAAAAAGAGCAAATATGTTTAGTTCATCCTGTGCTAGGGAATTCTGGGCCAGCTAGGACTTCATAGTGGCACATCTGTTTTAAAAACCAAACAAACAGGTCTGGAGAGATGGTTCAGCAGTTAAGAGCATTTGCTGCAGCAGGGCGTGGTGGCGCACGCCTTTAACCCCAGCACTTGGGAGGCAGAGGCAGGCGGATCGCTGTGAGTTCGAGGCCAGCCTGGTCTACAAAGTGAGTCCAGGATGGCCAAGGCTACACAGAGAAACCCTGTCTCGAAAAACCAAAAGAAAAAAAAAAATCTACGTTAAAGAGCTAAACACAAAGTGAGACGCGGTGGAGCACGCCTTTAATCCTAGCACTCCAGAGGCAGAGGCAAGGTGATCGCTGTGAGTTCCAGGACAGCCAGAGTTATACAGAGAAATTCTGTCTCAAATAGGATATATATTTTTATTCCACTCATGGGGATGTGTGAAAAAAAATTACGTGTAGCAAGGCATGTTGTTGGTACTTGCCGCCTAGAACTCAGAAGGCAGAGGCAGCCGGATCTCTGAGTATCAAGGCCAGCCTTGTCTACAAAGTAAGTTCCAGGAGCCAGGGCTATGTAGAGAGACTCTGTGTCACAAAACAACAAGAAGTGTGTGTAGTGTGTTTGAAGTCAGAAGGCAACTTTTGGGAGTCTTTGTTGTTTTTTTCTTTCACTCTGTCCTCAGGTTTGGAGGTAAGAGCCCTGACCAGCTGGCTCGTTTCTCTCTCTGGGACTAAAGTTGTGCACCACCGTGCCTGGCTCTGCTGAGCTATCTCAAAGGTCCTTCATTTTAATTTTCCCAGGTACACCTTTAATCCTAGCACTCACGGGGCAGAGGCGGGTAGATTTCTGAGTTCCAGGCCAACCTGGTCTATAGAGTGAGTTCCAGTAGCCAGAGAAACCCTATTCTGAAAACCAAAAAAAAAAAAAAAAAAAAAAAAAAACCAGAAAGAAAGAAAAGAAAAGTGGGTATGGGCTGGAGAGATGGTTCCAGGGCTAAAGGCTAGGCTCATAACCAAAAATCTAAACGTAGGGTCTCGGTCCCTTTAAGTGCGGATTGCTGGCAGAGGCAGATCCGAAAGGTCCGCTTGGAGGAGGTGGGTCACGTGGGGGCTGCGCCTGCGCAGAACGGTCACGTGGTGGCTGGCCGGGAAAATGGCGGCTTCGGGGGAGAGCGGCGCATCGGGCGGCGGGGGCAGCACCGAGGAGGCATTTATGACCTTCTACAGTGAGGTGAGCCCGGAGTAAGGATGGTGGCTTCAGGGAGACCGCGCCCCGATTCCGTCCGCAGAGACCGGGGTCAGCGGGACGCCTCCCGGGACTGTTGGCCTGCGCCGGGCGGCCGGCCTGGGGACTGCGGAGCGGCCGCGGGGTGCGTGCGTGACCGCCCCTGTGCCTGTTGGGGTCCCCGGAGCGCGGCGGGGCGCAGAGGCTTGGAGAGGGGCCGACGGTCTGCTTGGGGCGCGGTGCAGCCTGCAGACCGGGGGGGTCTCCGATCGGCGGAGGCCGGGCCCTTCCTGGCGGAGACTGAGCTGCGGGACACCTGCCTTTATTTGTAAACAGGAGGGAGGCCTTTCCCAACTCCTCTGCCATGAATTTTGTGCCAGTGGCCATTTCTGCGGTTAACCAGTGCTGAGCACTGTTGATCGTGACAAGAATGCGTTATGTGACACCCCCCCCCCATCTTTAATATGAACCTTAAGAGTGCGCATACGTACTTGGTTCTGCGACTTAAATAGCAGGTAAAAACTTGGCGTGAGGTAGGACAGGAGTGAACTTGGTCCGAGCCTTGTTTACGATTGCATCGCCAGCAGGGAGGCTGTGAGTTCGAGGCCAGCCTTGGTCTACAAAGTGACAGCCAAGGCTACACAGAGAAACAATGTCTCGGGAAAAAAAATTCATGACGGGATTTAATTTATAAGAAAGCAGCTTGCAGATTATAAAGTAGAAGCAACACAGGCGTTTTTTTTAAAGTCAGTAGCTCCTGTTAGCCTAGGTTGGACCTACACGCTAAAGCCTCCGAAGCCCTGGGATTAGAGCCCTTGTCTCTTGTGTTATAACGGTATTTGTTACATAGTATTTCTTTCCTCATATCTCTTTTTTCCTCCTGAGACAGAGTTTCTCTTTGTAACAGCACTGGTTGTCCTGGGACTTGCTCTGTAGACCAGGCTGCTCCCCCTGTGCCTGCCGCTGCCTCCCGAGTGCTGGGATTAAAGTGGTGCGCCACCACAGCCTGGCCTATTTAGTTTTTTTTGAGACCCTATTTAGGCTTTTCACGGCAGGGTTTCCCTGTGTGTAGGCCTGCCTGGCCTGGTGCTCCATCTGTAAACTAGGCCTATCTCGGACTCCCAGAGATCATGTGCCTCTGCCTAAGATGTGCACCACCACCGCTGGCCCTGGCTTTTGATAAGTTCTCAGTGAAGCTTAGATCCATCCACTCACTTTGCAGTGCTGGCTGCCAGGAACTAATGGTGATCCTCCTGCTTCAGCCTCCCAAATACTAGAATTAGAGGAGTGAGCCGCCTCATCCAGCTTTATTCTTTTGCTGAGGAGCAAACCCAGGATTCTATGCATGATAGGCTGAGCAGTCCAACTCAGCTACACCCCAAGCCCCAATAATGGTGTTGAATGTTGCTCAGGGTTCAGTGTAACTGCGTTTTTCCTCTTGACAAGAAAAAAGATGGCTTAGCTGCACCCACATGCAATTCCAGTTCTGTGGAGGCTGCTGTGCTTCATATCTGGGTATTGTTTTTAAAATTATCTGTGTTATCTGTAGGCCCGGCTAGCGATCAATTAAGACACAGAAACTTGTTATGTTTTAAAATATCAATCCTCTAAACTACTTTCCATAGTAGGGCCTCAGGCATGGGATCCCTGCCCCAATCCCATGCCATCTGCTTCCAATAACTTCTATCAAGCTACCTCCCGTCCAAAATCCCAAATACTTGCTCCTGTTCTTTATCTGGGCTGGGTTCTCCATCCACGCCGCGGGCCATGTGCTGCTCCTCCAGCTAACCTATGGCACCCTTCCTCCCTTCACTTCAGGTCTCTTTCCTTTTTCTCCTGGCAGTCTTTCTTCTTTTCAGAATCCCTCTCTCTCTTAGCCCCACCTGTCTCCTTTGTCCTGCCCAGGTGAGAGGCCTTTTATTTAACAAAAGGTTGGTCACAGAGACAGTAAACAGTAATTAGCATTAAAATACATCAGACCTTACTCCCGACGCCTGGGAATCTTCTTGATGGCTGACTGGCTGTCAAGGCCTTGGGGTAAATTTCTCACAAGTTAGGTAATTGGAAATCTCTGTCTCTGTAAGCCTTATTTTTTTCCTGTGTCTAAAATGCTGAGAAGGGTTTCTCTGTGTAGCCTTGGCTGTCCTGCACTGGTTTTGTTGACCAGGCTGGCCTGGAACTCAAAGCTATCCACCTGCCTCTGCCTCCCAAGTGCTGGTATTAAAGGCATGCACCACCACACCTGGATTTTTAAAGATTTATTTACTTATTATGTATATAGTGTAGGCCAGAAGAGGGCATCAGATCTCATTACAGATGGTTGTGAGCCGCCATGTGGTTTCTGGGAATTGAACTCAGGACCTCTGGAAGAGCAGATAGTGTTCTTAACCTCTGAGCCATCTCTCCAGCCCTCCCCCCCCACCCCCCATGTTATTTTTTTGAGACAAGATCTGTCACTGAATGCGGAGCCCAACAGTTGTCTAGCTTGGCCGTCCAGTGAGCTCTGGGCTCCACCTGCCTCCTCCTCCCCTAGCTCTGGGGTTGCAGGTGCCTGTGCCCACCCGCAGCCTTTATGTGGATGCTGGAGTCTGAGCTACTGTTGTATGACTAGGCCCGCTGTTGTAATCACTCCTCAGTGTTGCAGCAAAGTGTTCTGCACGTTGATAGAGTGAGTAGTTGTTGCTGAGCATATTGGTATTGGGTTAAAGTAGATATTCAGGTTTTTTTTTTTTTTAAGATTTATTTATTTTATGTATTAGTGCTCCCAGCTGCTTATTTTTACTAATGAAATTATCATTCCTTTTACCCTTAGGTGAAACAAATAGAGAAGAGAGATTCAGTTCTAACATCCAAAAATCAGATTGAAAGATTGACTCGTCCTGGTTCCTCTTACTTTAATCTGAACCCATTTGAGGTGAGTGGATTGTCACTGTAGTGTCACTGTGGAGAGCTTTTCATATGTGCAGACTGAGTTACGTGTGTGTTCATTGTTGCTGCTGTAGTGTCTGGTGGAGAGCTTTAAAAAAAAAATATATATATATATATATATATGTAAAAATGCAGGTTTATTAGCACAGCAGGGGAAGGGAGAGGGTGGGGTGGGAACGGGGAGGAAGGAAGGGAGAGCAGGCACGGGGGCGGGAGAAGGGCAAGGGCAGGGGTGGGCAAAAGAGGCTGGTAGAGAGCTTTTCGTACGTAAACATGTGAAAGTTGGATGTAGGGGTTTATTTTTATTTTTTTATTGCTTTTTTTTAAACTCCAGATCTTCCTGCCTCATCCTCCCAAATGCTGAGACTGTAGAAATAGGAACCACCACCCCTGGCTAGCTATTTCTGAAATAGGATCTTGCTGTAGCTCACAGAGTCCTGGGGCTCACTGTGCACCCCAGCTTGGCCTTGGCCTCTGTGCTGCTCCTGCCTCAGCCTCTAAGTGCTGGGGCTTCAGGAGTCAGCCGTGATGCCGGGAACCGGACGTGGAGAGAGATTGTGTTACAGCATACACCCCACGTTATGTTAGGTGGGAACGAAAAACACAGGTAAAGTGGAATTTTTTTTTTTTTTTTTTTTTTTTTGGTTTTTCGAGACAGGGTTTCTCTGTGTAGCCTTGGCCATCCTGGACTCACTTTGTAGACCAGGCTGGCCTCGAACTCACAGCGATCCGCCTGCCTCTGCCTCCCGAGTGCTGGGATTAAAGGCATGCGCCACCACGCCCGGCGGTAAAGTGGAATTTATATGCTGGGTAGCTTGTCTCTGAAGTCGCGTGGTTTCATGTGAGTAGAGTTGCTGAGGTAGCTTATTTAAGAAAAAGGAGCTAGATTTTTGTCCTGCCAAATATTCTCCAGTACGTAACTTCCGTGGACCAAATTTACAAAGGTTCGCTTTTTGTTGTTTTTGTCGTTGTTGTTGTTTTAGGCTTTTCGAGACAGGGTTTCTCTGTGTAATGGTCCCTGGCTGTCCTGGACTCGCTTTGTCGACCAGGCTGGCCTTGAACTCACAGCGATCCGCCTGCCTCCACCTCCCGAGTGCTGGGATTAAAGGCGCCCAGCCAAAAGTTTGTTTTTGATACAGAGATATAGCTGGTCTGATAAATTTAGGGTCCTTGTTTTTAAATTTTTGCCAGGTGAGGTGGAGCATACCTTTAATCCCATCACTTGGAGGCAGAGGCAAGCAGATCACTAAGTTCCAGGCCAGCCTGGTCTACAAAGACCAGGACAGCCAAGGCTACACAGAGAGAGACTCTGTCTCAGAAAAAAAATTTAGTCATGCCAGGTATGTAATACTCTCTGGACTCAGGAGACAGAGGCAGGAGTATCCCTACAAGCCTGAGGCCAGCCTGGTCTACATAGGCAAGGAAGGCTTGGGCCAGCTCAGGACTCCAGGGAGACCCTGGTTTTGTTTTTAAAGAAAAAGCAAAAAAGTTTTAGAACTTTTTTTGTTACAGGAAAATAAAAAATAACCAAAGATTCAGGAAAAGCAGAGTGATGACTAGGGGAGTTTAGAGACGCTGGTGCACTTCCTGTCTTGAACTTGTCTCAGATGTAGCCCAGATTGGCTCAGCCTAGTGCTCCTCCTACGTCACCTTCCCGAGTGTGTGTGTGTGTGTGTGTGTGTGTGTGTGTGTGTGTGTAATCATGGGCACCACCCACGGTTATGCCTGGCTCTGAACATGTCTTTTGTTTTTGCTTTTGTTTTTAGAGATAGGGTTTCTCTGTGTAGCCCTGGCTGTCCTGGAACTCGCTCTGTAGACCAGGCTGGCCTCGAACTCAGAGATCCACCTGCCTCTGGAGTGCTGGGATTACAGGCGTGCGCCACCACTGCAGGGAGTTCTGAACGTTTCTTATCATCACTAATCACTGTTCTTTTTTGTGTCGTTTACCTCAAATCACAGTTAGTCCGCAGCATGGCTTCCTTTGTCTCTCCAGTACAGTGCTGCAGACAGGTTCTGGTGCTGCCCTCAGTGACTCTGACACTGTTGGGTCTGCGCCTCAGATCCTCCAAATGCACTGATGATTTGTTTTGTTTTGTTTTTGAAGACAGGGTTTCCCTGTATAGCTTTGGCTGTCCTGAAGTAACAGTAGATCAGGCCTTGAACTCACAAAGATCACCTGCCTCTGCTTCCCAAGCGTGGAATTAAAGGTGTGCACCACCACCTGCCCGGCTGAAAATATTTATTTTATTTATTTATTTATTTATTTATTTTTTGGGTTTTTCGAGACAGGGTTTCTCTGTTTAGAAAATTTCTTTATCTATATATATATGTTTGTTTTGTCTGCATGTTGCTAGCCATGATGTGGGTGCTAGGAATTAATTGTAGGAGCGATCTTAACTGTGGAGCCATTATTTCTCTGTTTTTCTTCTTTGATGCTGTCAGTGGAATTCAAGGCTTTCAGATAAACATTTTACCATTGTGCACACTAGATTGGCTGTTTGGTTTGGTTTGGTTTGGTTTGGTTTGGTTTGGGCTCTTTTGTTTTTCTAGACAAAGTTTCTCTGTGTAGTCCTGTCTGTCCTGGAACTTCTTCTGTAGACTAGGCTGGCCTTGAACTCACAGGGATCCACCTGCCTCTGTTTTCCTAGTGCTGGCCTTTGCTATCCTCGCTTGGCTTTTTTGTTGTTTTGAGACAGCGTCTCAGGTAGCCCAGGCTGCCTTTAAACTCAGTTGGGTAGCTGAGGAGATTCCTGAACGTTCTGCTCAGCATCCCAAATGCTGGGATTGAAGGCCTGGGCCTGTTGCCACACCAATGATACCCGTTTTTGTTTGTTTTGTTTTGTTGTTTGTTTGCTTGCTTTTGTAGTTTTTCTTTAAGAGTTATTTTTCTCATTCATTCATTCATTTACTTTTTTGTTTTGTTTTGTTTTTCGTTTTTGTTTGTCAAGGTAGGGTTTCTCGGTGTAGCCTTGATCTCCCATCATAGACCAAACTGGCCTCAAACTCACAGAGATGTGCCTGTCTCTGCTTCTCAAGTGCTGGGATCAAAGGTGTGCGCCACTGTGCCTGGATAAGATTTTCTTAGATTATGTGACTGTGTGTGGGTTTGTGTTCCTGGGTCAAGGTACACATGGAGAGCAGACATGTTGGATTCCTAGAGCTGGAGATACAGGTAGTTGTGAACCACCCAAGATGGGAGCTGGTAACTAGTTTGGGTCCTCTGTAAGAGCAACAAGCATTCTTAACCACGGAGTCACAGCGCCACCCACCGTTTTTATTTTAAACTCTCTGTGTATGTCTATATCTGGGCCTCTGCATATGTGAGTGCAGGTGCCCATGGAGGCCAGGTGTGTTGGATCCCCTGGGAGTTAAAGGAGGCTGGGAACTGAACTCCTGTCCCAGAGCAGTGCATGCTATTAACTTCCGAGCCATCTCTCCAGCCTCTGTTCTTATTTTTAAAGTCAGGTTCTCTGATTTTTGTTTAGGTCAGCCTGTAACTCTGACAGATCTGTCAGCTTGCTAAATACTGGGGTTTGCAGGCATGAAGCACTGGGCTAAGTCCATGTTAACGTCTCTACCCTCCTTAGGCACTGACACAGTACGCCAGGCAGCCTGGCTCTGGCCTTGCCTTCCTCATCCTTTCTTGCACTCCACGTCAGGCTGCCATTCCCCCCAGCACAGGCTCTAGCACTCTGACTAACCTTTTGTATGTGCTGTCTCTTCCCTGTCCTGGGGGAGCTCTGAGCTCTGACTCTGTGTTCTGGACTGTATGTCACTTCACGTGGTTTTACTTAATGAATTAGTTATATTGCTCAGGACAGACAGCGTGAGGGAGGGGAATACATACTTAGCAGGCATGTTCACACACACACACACACACACACACACACACACACACACACGTTCTCTCCTCTCTCTCTCTCTCTTTTTTTTTTTTTTTTTTTTTGGAGACATATCTCACGCAGCCCAGGCTGGAATTGAGTTTGTTACATAGCCAAGCATGGCCTTGACTTCCTGACCGCGTGTGGTAGGATTCTAGGACTACTGCCCCACTCCCAAGTCTTGTGTTTTTGTTGGTTTGGGGGTTGTCCTGCTTGTAACCAAGCCTGGGCCTGCACTTACTATCCCTCTGCCTCTGTTTTCCTAGGATTGAGATGACATAAGGGCCACCACGCTCAGCTTTACACTTGTTTGCTCTTGGCTCTTGCAGGTTCTTCAGATAGATCCTGAAGTGACAGATGAAGAAATAAAGAAGCGCTTCCGGCAGGTACGGTCTGTCGCTCCCACTAGAGGCTGAGCCTTTGCTTCTGCAGCTGGGGTCTCAGGCAGGGTCCTAGAATTCCTCACTGTGCAATAAGGGATGACCTTGAACTTCTGATCTTCCTGTTTTCACTTGCCTGCATCCTGGGACTACAGTCATATGCCATACCTGGTTTATGGGGTGCTGGGGTTTGAACCCAGGTTTTCATGTACACTAAGACAAGCAAGCGCTCTCTACCAATTGAGCTGCACCCTAGATATGATTTTTGAGAACTAGATTTTTTTTTTTCCTTTCCAAATTAAGACTGGATAACTGTTCTCATAAGCTTACGGTGACATATATGTGTAGTGATAGAAGATGTTAAATCATGTAGTAAGTAGAGGTTGTCCCGTGAATATAATGGTTTTTATTTCCAAATTTAGTAGCTGCAGACTTGTGCTTTTTATTTGAGGTGGGATCTGATGACCTCACACTCCTGGTTTATATGACTGGTCCTGCCTTAGCCTTTAAGTAGCTGCTGGGATAACTGGCACATGCCATGTGCCTAACCCACTCAGTAACTTGTCTTGCAAATGGTTGTAAATACTCAAGAAATATTCAGCTTAGGTTAGTGAGGTGGCTTAGCAGTTTACCTGCTGCCAACCCTGATCACCAGGAACCTACATGGTAGAAGGAGAGAGAGGTAACTTCAGCAGCGTATCCTCTGATCTGCACACACATGCAATGGCTTGTGTTCACGTCCCCCATGCCGAAAAGTGTAAGAAGTTCTTAAAAAATAAATACCTGGCCAGCCGTGGTGGCTTACGCTTTTAATCCCAGCACTAAGGAGGTAGAGGCTACGCTTTTAATCCCAGCACTCAGGAGGTAGAGGCAGAGGCAGAGGCAGGCGGATCACTGTGAGTTCGAGGCCAGCCTGGTCTATAAAGCAAGCCCAGGACAGCCAGGACTACACAGAGAAACCCTGTCTCAAAAAACCAAAAAACAAACAAACAAAAAAACCTGGCTTAGGTTTTTGTTTTGTTTCGGTTTGTTTTGTTTTGACACAGGGTTTCTCTGTGTTAGCCTTGGCGTCTTGGACTCACTTTATAGACCAGGCTAGCCTCAAACTTACAGTGATCCACCTGCCTCTGCCTCTGCCTTTGGAGTGCTGGGATCACAGGCATGTGCGACTGAGCCAGCTGGGTTTTTTTTCTCTACCTCCCACCCCACACCCTACCTCTCTGGTCCCTGCCAGGGCCACCCTGGCTTAGTTGTAACAAGTGCTTTTTGAAATTTCTTCAACAAAGTAGCTCTCTGGCCTCTGAATCTTGCCAGTGTCTGTCTTTCTTTTTCTTTAATCTTCCTATGCTCTTTAAATCTTCATGTTTTCACATTTGAGTAGGACCTGGCCCATGCTGACTGTAATGCTCTGATTCTCACCACAGTTTTATTAATATCCAGTGCAAGAAATTCCTCCATATTGCTGACTCACAGTTACCTCTGATCTCCCAGCAGGCTATATTAAGCTAAGATGTTTTGGTTTTGACTGCTCAGGCATTTCCCATTATATAACTTTATAGCTTTATTCTTTTTAACTGTGCATAAATTTAGCATCCCATCCTCCCCTCAGTCTTGTTTTCCAGTACAGCCCATTACAACAAGCACTTCAGTCCTTACTCAGACTTTTCTTGGAGCTTGATTTTTTTTTTTTTTTTCTCCCTTCGAGACAGGGTTTCTCTGTGTAGCCTTGACTGTCCTGGACTCACTTTGTAGACCAGGCTAGCCTCAAACTTACAGAGATCCACTTGTCTCTGCCTCTGGAGTGCTGGGATTAAAGGCGCGCGCCACTACACCGCCTGGCCATCTTAATAAGATTTATAACTCCCATAGTTAAGAGCATATATGACTTTAGTTTTAATTTATTCTCTTGAGCAAGTGCTTTGGACTTTTCTTTTTATTTATTTATTTTAAAAATTTTCCCCTTTTTTATTAATTTATTCATATTACATCTCAATGGTTATCCCCTCCCTTGTATCCTCCCATTCCTCCCTCCCTCCCATTTTCCCCTTACTCCCCTCCCCTATGACTGTGACTGAGGGGGACCTCCTCCCCCTGTATATGCTCATAGGGTATCAGCTTTGGACTTTTCTGTGTCTATTTTTCCTCATTTGGTAAATGTGTCTAAATGTTTAAATGAGGTGTCACACACAGAAGGCTTTCAATGGATGCCTTGATGGTTTGTACATGCTAACCATATCCGTGGATGTTACTGTGCAAATTCGTTCTCTCTCTCTCTCTTTCCTTGATCTCTTCTCTCTTCCACTTCTCATTTCCTCTTTTCCATTTTTTCTTCTCATCCCTTTCCTCCTCTTCGCTCTGTTTTCCTCTCCTTTTTTTCTCTCCTTTCCCTGCCTATCCCATAGGGTTTTACCATGTCCCCCAGGCCAGCCCTGAACTCATAATCATCCCTAGTGTTGAGAGTAGAAAATGCCGCCTCCCTCCCCCAGTCAGTTTATTCTTATACTTGCATTGTTCGTTTTGTTCACACAGCGAACTATTTGAGTGCTTTGTATTTTTCCAGCAATGGAGCAGGAAGCTAGGTGAAGATAGGTTTTGTTGCTCAGGGTCAGAAAGCTAGCATATGACTGAGGTTAGAATCACAACTGGCCGGGCGTGGTGGCGCACGCCTTTACTCCCAGCACTTGGGAGGCAGAGGCCGGCCTGGTGTACAAAGCAACTCCAGGCCAGCCAAGACCGCACAGAGAAAATCTGTCTCTAAAAACAAACAAAGAAAAGAATCACAACTGACTGTGGCTCTGGGAGTCTGCGATTAATATTAGGTTTCATCTCCGGTTCTTTTTGCTCCAACTCCTTTCTGCCCCTTGTAAATGTCTTATAAAAAAATTCCTGTTGCTGGGCGTGGTGGCGCACGCATTTAACCCTAGCACTAGGGAGGCAGAGGCAGGCAGATCGCTATGAGTTCAAGGCCAGCCTGGTCTACATAGTGAGTCCAGGACAGCCAAAAAGTTACACAGAGGGGCTGGAGCAATGGCTCAATGGTAAAGAGCCCTGTCTGCTCTTCCAGAGGTCCTGAGTTCAATTCCCAGCAACGACATGGTGGCTCACAAGCACTTATACTGAGATCTGGTGCCCTCTTCTGGCATGCAAGCTCACATGCAGGCAGAACACTGTATAAATAATAAATAAATAAATCTTTAAAAAAAAAAAAAAAAAAAAAGCTACACAGAGAAACCCTGCCTCGAAAAATCAAAAGGAAAAAAAAAAAAAGCATTCCTGTCTTATTTATATGTATGTGAAGAGTGCAAGTCACTTCTATGAACTGTTGACAAACCCAACTTCTCTCTTCCGTGTAGTTATCTATATTGGTGCATCCTGACAAAAATCAAGACGATGCTGACAGAGCACAGAAGGCTTTTGAAGGTATTTGTAAATTTACCTGCTTTTGAGTAATGTATGTTGTCAATGCTGAGCAGTAACTGGCTATGGCGAAGCTGTGGATTTCAGCAAAGCAGCCATTTAAGCAGACTATGTCCTTGGGGCTGGGTGTGTAGCTCAGTGCTTGTCTGGCATGCTTGAGGCCCTGGGTTCAGTCCCCAGCACAGCATAGAAAGTGCACCTTTGTTTTGTTAAGACTCATGTGTCGGCCAATATACTTTGATTGCATAAGATCGTTTTTTCACTGAATATAAGTGGGAAATACTTTATCACTGTGTTAAATCTAGATGCAGTATATTTAGCCTTGAGTGTATATTTAATAATTTTTTTTCTAAGACTTTCAAGGTCATTACTATGGTTGTATGTTTTTAAAAAAAAGATGGGTTTAACAATGGTTAATAATTTAACACAGTAGGGAATGTTTTTAGATAGTGCAAGTCCATTTACACTGCCTGAGTCTAGCTCAGACTTTGAGAGGGTATTTGCAGAAACAGTTAACCTCAATGTTTTGCATTAGCTGTGGACAAAGCTTACAAGTTGCTACTGGATCAGGAACAAAAGAAGAGGGCCCTGGATGTAATTCAGGCAGGAAAAGAATACGTGGAACACACTGTAAGTATTTCTAGTGCTGCTGTGTTTACAGGAAGTAACAGCAAGCCTTGGGTGCTGTAGAAGGGTGTGTGAAACCTAGCAGTACAGAGCACCCGGCTAGTGGCGTCTCTGGTTCTCGCTACCTTTCCGCTGTGGTGCTCATGAACAGTGCAGAAGCTAGCATCCTTTGCCGAGTTGAGCTCAGGGTGAGGAGCACCTAGGACACTGCCATAACCACTCACCCTGCCAGGCCTGTGTTGTAGATAGTCACTTTGGGCCTTGTAGCCGTGTTGCCATGCTACCCCGGTGAGAGCGGAGAAGTGTGGCTCTGACGGCATTGCCTCCTCTGGTTTTACTGTTGTTGCTGTGAAGGGTTTGGAGATGAGAGAGGCTGTCAAGGAGCCCGAGTGCATTCATTGTAAAGCAGGGGAGGCGCATGTCCAGACTAACAACACTCTGAAGACGCAATTGAAACGAACAGCTTTTTGTTTTTGTTTTTTCAAGACAGGGTCTCTCTGTGTAGCTTTGGCTGTCCTGGACTCGCTTTGTAGACCAGGCTGGCCTGGAACTCACAGCGATCGACCTGCCTCTGCCTCCCGAGTGCTGGGATTGCAGTGGTGTGTGTTTTATCTGCGTGTGTGTCTGGGCACCATAGGCAGCAGGTGATAAGATGCATCATGATCCTCTGGAGCTGTAGTTATGGATGGTTGTGAGCCACTGTGTGGGTGCTGGGAACTGAGCCTGGATCCTTGCAGGAACAGCTGAGCCATGTCTTCAGCCCTTGGCCTTGCATTCTTGATTCTTCTCCATGTCCAGTTGCTCGGATTGTAGGACTGCACCTCTGTGCCCGGTGAGAAAGCTCTCAAGACCATCCCAAGAGTGATTTCAGTGGGGAGCAAAGCAGGAGTCCACCTTTGTTTTGAAGAGCATTAGACTCTGAATTGAGACTTTGTAGGCAATCATAATAAAGACTGACCCATTTTAGATGAAGACGATGAGAGGACAAATAGGAAAAGGAAAGGGTTGGCTTTTTTTTTGGTTTGTTTGTTTGTTTTGTGTTTCGAGACAGGGCTTCTCTGTGTAGCCTTCACTATCCTGGACTCACAGCAATCCCCCTGCCTCTGCCTCCCAAGTGCTGGGATTAAAGGCGTGCGCCACCACTGCCTGGCCAGGAAAGGGTTGTAATGGGGTCCTGCTGGTTGTGTTGCACAGGGCACTTGGAGAGCCAGTCCTTGGAGATCAGAAGAGCACACAACAGAATGTACAATCCTCCCCTCTATTTTGCTTATAAAGAATCATCCTTACAATTTCTGGCCACAAGGTGACAGTAAAGTGCTTCTGAACCTGGCTGTGTGACGCTCTCATGGCCCACTTATGGAGTAGCATTAGTCTCTTGTGAATTTTTTTTTTTTTTAGGCTCAGTGGTGGCCAGAGTGATGAGCACATCCGTTAGTGTCATGTGAAAATTATGGTTTCCTGGAGTTTCACAGTGGAAACCATCAAGAATATACTTTTAGAAATTACCAGCAATGCTGGGTGTGGTGGTGCACGCCTTTAATTCCAGCACTCTGGAGGCAGAGGCAGGCAGATCCCTGTGAGTTTGAGGCCAGCCTGGTCTACAGAGTGAGTCCAGGACAGGCAGAGCTCTGTTACACAGAGAAACCCTGTCTCATAAATAAATAAGAAAGAAAGAAAAAGAAATTCCCAGTAACCACATGGTGGCTCACAGCCACCCATATCCTCTAATGCCCTCTTCTGGTGTGCAGGCGTACACGCAGATAGAGCACTCATATGCATAAAATAAATAAAATCTTAAAAAGAAATTTTTTTTATACTTAAAATGCCATATATTTTCTAGATCCTTCTAAAGTTTGGCAAACATGCTTTCTTTGTTATAACTATGTGACCAGGAATTAAGAAAGCTAAATGAGGGGCTAGAAAAATGGCTCCGAGGCTCTTCCAGAGTCCTGAGTTCAATTCCCAGCAACCACATGGTGGCTCACAACTATCTGTATTACAATATGATGCCCTCTTCTGGTGTGTAGGTGTTCATGCAAATAGAGGACTCCTATACAATTAAAAAAAAATCTGAAAAAAAAAGCTAAGTGACCATGTCTAAGGGTGTTGGCTGTGGCTCAGCCTTTATGAGTTGGGGACATCTATCTGCTGGTTGCCTTTCCCTAGTGTTTACCAGGAGCACAGGCTAGGGCAGGTTTCAGATGATGTTACAGGAAGGACCTAAGGCTCTGTGTCTGCTCAGTTGCTTTACAGTGTTTATTATTATTATTATTATTATTATTTCTACTACTACTATTAATGGTGCAGGAGGAGGCTCTTTTGCTTTCATCTTACCCTATGCCTATGGAAAAGTGCACATATGTACAGCTCAACTGTCCTTAAGGTGTGATTGCTTACATTTTGATGAAAAAAATTCTTTTTAGGTTAAAGAGCGCAAAAAACAACTAAAGAAGGAAGGAAAGCCTACAAATGTAGAGGAAGACGATCCGGAGCTGGTGAGTTACTGTGGAAGGCCATTTTTCCTATGTGATTTTTGGGTAAGAGGAGGGCCTCACTTAAAACGTGGAAGTGGATGTTTCATTTACCTTTTCTTATTCCTCCTGTGTGTGGGTGGGTGTATTTGTCTTCCGTCTGGATATGTGCTATATGTATGTTGTATGTGCACACGTGTGTTCATGTGTGTACACATGTGTAGAAGCCAGAGGAGGTTTTTGCTGTAGCACTTTTTATCTGTTCCCCTTAGGCGAGGTCTTTGACTGAAATACCTGGAGCTAGGCTGGTGGCCAGCAGGTCCCATGGCTTGTGCTGTCCGCTCCAGCACCGGGTTACAGGCATGTGTTGTCACGTAGGGCGCTGGAGAGTTTCACTCAGGCCCTCGTACTGGCACAGCAGGCACACTTGCCCACTAAACCATCTCTCTTTGCCTTTTTTTTCCCCCCCCCTGCGACAGGCTGTCCTGGACTAACTTTGTAGACCAGCCTGGCCTCAAAGTCACAGAAATCCACCTGCCTCTGACTCCCGAGTGTTGGGATTAAAGGCGTGCGCCGCTGCCGCCACCACCACCCCCACCACCCCCATCCCCACTACTGCCTGGCCTCTCTCAGTCTTTTAAATGTAGGGCTACTGCCCTTCCTTCTTTCCTTCCTTTCTTTTTTTTTTTTTTTTTTTCCCCAAGACAGAGTTTCTCTCTGTAGCCTTGATTATCCTGGACTCGCTTTGTAGACCTGGCTGGGCTTGAACTCACAGGGATCCACGTGCCTCTGTGTCCTGGGGTGCTGGGATTAAAGGCGTGCCCCACTACTGCCAGTATCATGGTTTAAATATACTTCTCCTAGAGTTTGCTGTTGACTGTTTTACAAGCCACACATACAAAGTATTATATACAGTTATGGTTTTTAATGTCTTTTGAGATACATAAGAACTATAGGTTCTTGTGAAGGAATCTAGGGCTGGAGAGGAGCTCTGTGCTCAGAACTGCTGCTCTTGTAGAGAACCTGGGTTCAGTTTCCAGCACCCACATGGTGGCTCACAGCTCCTTTTCAGTTCCAGTTCTGAGAGATGTGATGCTGTTTCTTGTCCTCTATTAGCACTTACACACACAGACAAGCAGACACACACACAAACACACCTAAGGTAATTAAATAAAAAATTTGGGAAAACCAGGTGTGGTGATTCACACCTTTAATCCCAGCCCTGGGTGCTAGATAGCTAGATCGCTGTGAGTTTGAAGTTAGCCGGTCCATATAATGAGCTCTGGGACAGTTAGAGCTACATCAAAAGCAGTGAGGCAGGAGCCGATGCACAGGCTATGGACGGGTGGTCACCCAGATTTATTACAGAGCCCAGGGCCACTAGATCAAGAATGGCAGCACCACCACTGGTCTGGGGACACCACCATCAAACATTAAGAAAAGTACTCTACAATTGGATCTTATGGAGGCTTTTTTTTTTTTTTTTTTTTTTTTTTTTTTTTTAGACAGAGTCTCTCTATGTAGCCTTGGCTGCCTGGACTCCCTTTGTAGACCAGGCTGGCCTCAAACTCACAGCAATCCATCTGCCTCTGTCTCTCGAGTGCGGAGATTAAAGGCGTGCGCCACCACGCCCGGTAGAGGCATCCTTTTCAATTGATGTTTGCTCCTTTTAGATGATCTTAGCTTGTGTCATGTTGGCATAAAACGAGCCAGCACACACCTATACACACCCATAGACACACATACTACACAGGAACTTAAAAGTTGGAGTCTGGATAGATGGGTTTTATTTATTTCTAGGTTATTTTTTTTCAAGACAGGGTTTCTCTGTGTAACAACTCTGGCTGTCCTGGAACTCAATTTTGTGCTCACAGAGATCTGCCTGCTTCTGCCTCCCAATTTACTTAGTTTTTTTTGTTTTGTTTTGTTTTTTTTGGAGGGGGCAGTTTGGTTTTTCGAGACAGGGTTTCTCTGTGTAGGCTTGGCTGTCCTAGACTCACTTTGTAGACCAGGCTGGCCTTGAATTCACAGCGATCCGCCACCATTGCACGGCTAAGTGCTGATATTTTAGTATCTTTAAAAAGCTCTAAATAGTTGGGAGGCAGAGGCAGGTAGATCTCTGTGAGTTCCAGTTCAAATCCTAGCAGCCATATGGTAGCTTCACAACTGTCTATAGCTCCAGTCCCTGGAGATCCAATGCTCTCCTCTGGCCTCTAAAAGTACCACGCATACATGTGGTACACAGACAGACAGACAGACAGACAAAACAGCCATACACATAAAAATAAAGCTTTAAAACTAAAAGTAGCCAGTGGTGGTGGCGCACACCTTTATTCCCAGCAGAGGCAAGCGGAGCACTGTGAGTTCAAGGCCAGCCTGGTCTACAAAAGTGAGTCCAGGACAGCTGGGACTACACAGAGAAACCTTATCTCTAAAAAACAAACAAAGCTACTAAAATATTTGGGGCTGGGGAATTGGCTCAGTGGGTCAGGCCTTGCCATACAAGTCTAAGGATCAGAATTCAAGTCCCCGTATCCCAAGCACAGCCTGGACAGGTGTGGTGGCTGCCGACAATCCATAGCTCTAGAAGCATGTTAGACTAGCTGGAAGTGGTGAGTTCCAGGCTCAGTGAAAGACTGCCTTACTCAGTAAAGTGGAGACAATTGCTGAAGACACCTGATGCCAGTTTCAGGCCTCCACATTCACCCTCTGCATCTGCATCCATGTATGTTGTGTCTTCTATTTAATGCTTTTGTTGTTGTTGTTTGTTTGTTTTTCAAGACAGGGTTTCTCTGTGTAGCCTTGGCTGTCCTGGACTTACTTTGTAGACTATGCTGGCCTCGAACTCACAGCGATCCACCTGCCTCTGCCTCCCGAGTGCTGGGATTAAAGGCATGCGCCACCACCGCCCAGCTAACATTGTCTTATATGTTCCTGTCGGTGTATTGCTTAAGGTGTAAAGAGAACTGGTTACAGGACACAGAATGGCTTGATCAAGGTAGAGCTTGTCTGCCCTGTGTAGACATCTTGGCGGGATGCCTGCTGGCATGGAAGCTCTGCACCATGTCCTTCCAAGCTTTGCCTCTTCATGGCTCTGCGAACAAGGATGTGGCTCCCACCTCCGTGGTCCATGGTGGCTTACCATCTCCCTCATACGCCAAATAGAATTAAGAGGGAAGAAGGACGATGCCACTCCTTCTAAGAACATCCAGATGTTGCCCCTGAGTATTTGACTGAACTCTGTGCCGTGTGGCCATATGTAGCTGTAAGGAAGCCAGAGGATTGTGGGCTTCTGTGTGTAGTGCTCTATCCCTTAAGACGGGATTGCAGTTGGGGGCAGGGTCACCTATGTAGGGTTCAGCTTGGTTCTGGCCACTAGGTCAAAATTATAAAGTATTTACGAAAAGGAGGAGTAGAAGATAGTCTTGGGAAATTCTTGGAGAAGAGCACCCTTCAAAATCTCAGGTGGCGGCATAAGTTGCTTATATTTTTCTCTAAGAGCCAAGTTTCTAGGAGAGGAAATGTCTCCTTAAATAGTCAGTGTTGCTAGTTGGGTCTCCCTGCACACATTTCCTTGCCAGTTGTAATCTTTAGGACTAAATGTAATGGCTTGATTTCACCGTTGATGTGGATTTGTTTACTTTTATTTTCTTCTGTCCTTAATTTTCTTGCAGTTCAAACAGGCAGTCTACAAGCAGACCATGAAACTGTTCGCTGAGCTGGAAATTAAAAGAAAAGAGAGAGAAGCCAAAGAAATGCACGAAAGGTACCCGGCCCTGTACTCACCTTAACCTCAGGCGGTGCGCAGACTGGCTAAGGCAGGCTGCTGGGGAGTTTTCTCGTGAATTTGATAGCACATCGTTTAGGAGAATAAGCTGGAAAGGCGGGGTACAGCTTATGGTGGAGCTCCTGCCTGGGACAGTCACCGCTGAGACACTGAGGAGTTTTGGGAAATCCTGACTACACCTGGCTGTAGGGAGTTTGTTTTCTTCCTTTCTGGAATTCAGTGGAGTTTTTGAGGCTCTTGAGGCCCACTGTGGTGAGGAGGTAGAATTGGAACAGGATAGCTGTAACGGGTTACTCTGCTCAAGTACGATTTCCTTTGATTGTCAGAGTGTTGAGGTTGCCGGTTATGGTGGTACACACCCATGATCCCAGCACTTGGGAGGTGCGTGCAGGAAAAAAAGTAGTTGAAGCCTACTTTTGGCAAAATAGCAAGTCTGAGGCCAGCTTGAATTACTTGAGTCCTTGTCTCAAAAAAATACAAAAACAACAACAAAAGGAAGCTAGCCTTGGAGGTATAGTGTAGGCTCAATTTTCTTAACCAATATATTTTATTAACAACTTAGTGACCGAGCCTACGTCACTTATAACCCGACTAACCAAACAATAGGAAATGAGGATTAATGGACACAATAACAAAACCTTAAGGATATCAGTTCCGAGGAACAATTCTCCGGGCGTGAGCCGCAGGATTTCTTCTGCTGGAACCTGGGGTAACGAGAACCAGAACCTCAGCAGGAGCTGGAGCCCCGAAGCCTTCCCTTGAGCAGTTCTCTCTAGGAGCGTCCTGAAGTGCAGCAATGAGCAGCCAAAACTATCCCAAGTCTCCAAAACGCCCCGCCTCCAGTTCTGGGCTCATTTATATATCTCCTCTCAGAGTCTGGCCACGGGATCTTTTCAGCTGACAACAATTAAGCTCCTGCACGAGGTGGTTGCTCTTCTAGTGAATTAACCTCACCTGTTCTCTCACGAGACCATTCCGATCCCACACTTGGAATCCTAAAAAACAGGTTTATCTCTCCTTCAGTATAGGCCTTTAATCCTGGCAGAGGCAGGTGGATTTCTGTGAGGTTGAGGCCAGCTTGGTCTGCAAAGCAAGTTTCAGGACAACCACAATTGTTACACAGAGAAACCCTGCCTTGGTTTTTTGTTTTGTTTTGTTTTGTTTTTTTGACACAGGGTTTCTCTGTGTAGCCCTGGCTGTCCTTGAACTCACCGAGTGCTGGGATTAAAGGCATGCATCACCACGCCTGGGGAGAAACTGTGTCTTGAGAAGCAAAAAAAAAAAAAGGGGGTGGGGTGGGGTGGGGAACCACTGAGGTCAATTTGTCGTCTGTATTTTGTGTTGTTGACTGGAGTAATTAGGTTTTGCTGGTTGAGTTTGTATGAAGTCATTTAGGGTTGGATTTTGTCATCTTCGTGTTTTGAGGCCTCTGCTGGCTCTGGCTTTCTGTGTCCTTCTGTGCAGCTACACGTTAGCTCATGCTCTGAAGAGTACCCAGTAAAGACTGCTCTGCTCTCCTCCTAGGAAACGGCAGAGAGAAGAGGAAATCGAAGCCCAGGAAAAAGCCAAGCGAGAAAGGGAGTGGCAGAAAAACTTTGAGGTGAGTAGCTGGGGTGGGTCCTTCCAGGGGAAGAAGGTTTGATTCCTGGGGCTCCGTGGGTTCCTGGGGTGGACAGGGAAGTGGGATGTGTGGGTGAGCGTAGGCTCTGGAGAAGCAGGGTGTGGGGCCGCCTTGCCCTGACAAGCCACCAGATGGGCCCAGGACAAATGAATTCAGGGGTAATATGAAGTATTACCCTACTTAGCTTTGAGGATAATTTGTGGAAACAGGTTCTTTTGGGGGTGAGGCATTGAGTCAAGTTCATGTGTAGTCCAGTCTGGCTCTGACCTTACTGCGTAACGGATAATGACCTTGAACTCCTGATTCTTCTCCAGCTTCCAAAACCCTGGGAGTGAGGTGTACACCAACACATACAAACCCCTGGAAACAGGTCCTTTTGACCCAATTGTCCATTTTTCAGAGAGATTCTGACATTTCGTCTTTTTGAGACAGTCTTACTTTGTAGCCTAAGGTTTCTTAGAACTCATTATGTAGCCTAGGCTGGCCTTGAACCCTTGATGCTCTTTTTACCTCAGCCACTTCAGTGCTGGGATTACAGGCATGTGCTGCCACACCAGCTCACCTTGTAGCTTTTGAACTGGGTCCGTTGCTCTTCAGTTCTGGATTTGGTCTCTTTTTTTAAATAGGATTTAGAATTTACAAAATTTTTTACTTTGGTTCTGTTTAGCTTTATGAAAAGGGCAAATGAGTAGTTGATTTGATAATAAAGTAGAGATCTTTGTGGCCAGAGGGTAGCTGGTTTTGGAACATGCCATCGTAGTTGCTGAAGGGGTAGCAGGTGAAGAGAGAATGGCTGTACTCCCAGCTAGCTTTACAGTTGAGAAAGCCATCAGCCTTCATCATTGTACAGTCCTGTCCAGCATACACTGTGGTCGGCATCTTGTGAAGGTTAGAAGAGACAAGCAGGGCTCCAGGTGTGATGGGGCATGTCTTGTCCCAGCACTCAGGAGGCAGAGCCTGGCAAATCTCTGGGTTATTCAAGGCCAGGCTGGTGTACATAGTAAGCTCCAGCCAGATTAGGCTGAGTAGTAAAACAGGGTCTTAAAAACATCAAACAAAATGTTGGGCATGGTGGTGCACACCTTTAATCCCAGCACTGGAGAGGCAGAGGCAGGCGGATAGCTGTGAGTTCAAGGCCAGCCTGGTCTACAAAGTGAAGCAACCAAGGCTACACAGTGAAACTTACCTTGAAACAAACAAACAACAGCAACAACAACAAAAAACCCACCAAACAAAAAGAAGTAACAGGCCAGCGTTGGCAGTGTAGCTCAGTTGTGGAAATACAACAGAAGGAGCTTGTGTGGAACACCCGCCCAGAGGCTGCTTTGAAAGGCTCCCCAGAGGAGGGGGAACGCGCTGGTCTCCACTCTGCGCTGTCTGGAGAGCCGATTGGCTGGGCTCTGGGAGGACAGTTGGTGGCAGGACACGTTCAGCCCTTCCTTGCTTATTAGTGACCTCACCTTGAACTTATGTTTTCGTTCAGGAAAGTCGGGATGGTCGAGTGGACAGTTGGCGAAATTTTCAGGCAAATACAAAGGGGAAGAAGGAGAAGAAGAATCGGACCTTCTTGCGGCCACCGAAAGTCAAAATGGAGCAGCGCGAGTGACCAGCAGGGCCATGGCCTGAGCCGTTCCGGCCGTTCCCTCTGCTTCCAGGACTCACTCTTTTCCTCCTCCACCCCAACATAGAGCAGCGTTGGCTTTTTAGTTTATTTTGTTTTCCATGCAATTTAATACCAATCAAAGTAATTCTCTGTACATTGACAGGAGGGGCTGGGTCTAACCTTCCCTGTCCTTACCCATGGAACCACCAGGATCTGAAGGAGCCACTGACTCAAGCCGCCTTCTTTTCCCACAGCCTGTAACTTAATGTTTCGTATTTCACTGAATTGTGGTGGCTCGAAGGTCATACATACTTAGTGGAGATCCTTCAGTTAAATGTGCTTAGAGTGGTGTTGCCGTGACTCCACACCAGCCTGGGCTGCCTTGGGAAGCCCCTCTGCTTGCTTCTGGGCGTGCATCCCTGAAGTCCTCGGTCTAACAGGAGCGGCACTGTGGACTCACGGAGCAGTCACCTGATGCCCTGACACCCTGTGGCGTTTGGCACCAGTTCTTCTGTCTGACTGACCAATCAGTCGGGGGTGGCTCGAGGCTCCCATCCACTTAAACCTGCTCACTTTCCAAAGAGATAGCCATCTTCCAACCAGTCCCAGGTGTCCTCGCTTGTCTGCATTCATTAGTGGTAATATTCTTTTACGTATAATAAATTTTTATACCCAAGCTTTTGATGTTCTCTTCCTCAGGTGTGACGCCAAGGGCAGACAGGTCTATTGTCTTGCATGGGCCCGCCCTGAGAGTGTCTATGGCTGGACACAGAGAGCTGAACCTTAGCTTCTTTACCTACAAACAAACTGGGACTAGAGGGCTAGGGATGTGCTCTGGTAGAGTGCCTGCCTAGCATGTGTGCTCTCAGAACGGCAGAGATCAGTACAAGAATATCAAGCAGGGCAGGACTGACCAGGATGTGTGTATGAGCCCCAGGCTTCGCCCCAGCAGCACCAACGATTTGGATTGATTGGTTTCGCTGTTGGAACTTTTGAGTTGGCCGTTGCATGTCTGACGCGGGTACCATCCTGTCCAACATGGGTATTCTTGATGTCACGTCTCTAAAGTTAGATACTGCTCACTTTGTGGATAAAGTGTTGTGTGTAAAAATCATCAACCAACTTGCTGGGCGTGGACGCCTTTAATCCCAGCACTCGGGAGGCAGAGGCTGATGGATCACTGTGGGTTCGAGGCCAGCCAGGTCAACAAAGTGAGTCCAGGACAGCCAAGGCTACACAGAAGAACCCTATCTCAAAAAGCAAAAAAAACCCACAAAAACCAACCAACTTATAGTGTATGCTCAACCTGTGGGAAGGGCAGAGGAGTAGAAAATGACACGTGAGATGAGACAGCATGAGAAACAGATCTTTCGTTGTGCTGCCTGTAGATATGTCCGGGTGAAATGGCTGCACTAGCCTTCCAGCTACATCTGGGCATGTCCAGCTCCTGTGGGATGCAGTAACTCCTCACACCAAACCAAGGCCGAGGGAGGGAAGTGCTTGGTCACCAGGTAGAACTGCTGCATCTCCTGAGCTGATGCAGATTGTCCTGGGTGGAGAGCTTTCCAGGCAGGCAGAGTGGCACCTCCTCCAGTGAGCAGGGGCTCGAACATACATGAGAGTGCCTTGAGGTTGTGATTCGGTTCCGGCCCCAGGCAAGCCCACGAGAGCTCTCAGAAGGCCATGCCAGCAATTAGCCACTGTCGTGCTCACAGCAGCTGAGGCACGGTGAGCAGGAACAAAGATTGAGGAAGGCACATGGACCTGCTCCTCTGGAGGCCTCTGTTCTGTCCTTGGCAGCCAGCAGGTGTGTCCTGGAGAAACTGGTGTTCAGGGGGAGTTGCACAGCTTCAGTTGCAGGGTAAAATAAGTGCAGTATGTGTTCCCCTACCTCTGGTATTCACAGCCTTGGTGACACCAAGGGGATGGCTGCACTGTTGCTGCTCCATCCAGGAGGCTTTATCATTTTGCTCTACCCAGATCACGAGACTCCCAAAAATACCACCAGGGCTCAATACCTGTGCAATATACACAGGAGGGCCTTTACTTTTTCAACTCAAGCTGACCTCTGCGGGTCACCAATACAGTGGTATCCAGAAAGAGCCCCTAACTCTGAGCTGAGGGTAAATGTATAGGTTCCTATCCCTCCCAGTACCCCCAAAGCAGGGGCGTTCCAGTCTGGCAAGCGCCTATTGGTTGAGTAACATAAGGAAATCTAATGTCCAAAGGTGACAGGCTACAGAAAAAGGCCTAAGACCGCCCATGGCTTATTTTTCTTTGTTCTCTTTGTTCACTGCCTTGTCCAGGGAAGTGTCTGGTTTCCTATTAACCCTATCTCTGGTGGGCAGGAAGGAATGTGGCCATAAAACTGGGTCTTTTATCAACTCTTTTGGGTCAGTCATTAGGCAACGCTATCTTGAGTGGGGCTCTTCTCTGCAGCTGGCCAGATTATCTCCCTGTAGGCCTGTTCCTTAACCTTTGACCCGGTAACCCTCTAATTCGATGTTATTTCTTTTGGTACTTCAATCTCAGTAGCTGGAAGCTGCACCTTATAACTGTAAAGTGAAAGGTCCCAGGAAGTGGTTTCCCCAGAGGTGGAAGTCCCCCAAATGGGTCCGAGGACATGTCTAGTGAAGGACAGCTGGGCAGAAGAGACAGAATATGCCTTGTTTCCTTGGGGGGCCCACCGGTTCCCAAAGAGATTAAGTTTGCCAGTGAGAGGGGGAATCTTCTGGAACACTTAACAATGACTGACACAGGTGGAGAGGGGAAGGTGTTAAGGTCAGAAGCAGCCCCATGTGGCTGGCAGTGAGGTCATATTCTCTGCCTGCATCATGGGGTGCAGGGAGCTAGGGTCAGGAGTTCCTTGCGCTATTTGGGTTTCAGTTAAGGACGTCACATTTTCTAGATGAAATGGTCACATTTTGGCCATAGACTGGCCTGGAAGAGTAGCAGTGGCCCTTATCCTGGACAAAACCCTGCTCAGAACAGCTTTCTCAGTGGTGACTCAGGCTCACAGCCAAGTCTGAGCTCTCTGCAGCCCTTATCTCCGCCCCCTCGCTCCCCCCCACCCCCCCAGCCCCAGAGAGGAAAAGGGAAGCTCCAGGCACCAAAAGCTCAGTGGCAGATTGCTGAATCAGGAGCCATTCCACTCTTCCTGTGGCATGTGTGAGTCAAAGCCACCGCCCCACACCTTCCATGGCACAGTCACCTGTTAACAAGGCCTCACCGGGCACAGGTAAAGTGGTGAGAGCCAGTGAGGATCTTGGCATTTGAGTCAGCAATGATGTCAACCCAAACCCTCAGCTTCCTCGCATGAAGTAGCCACCGTGCCTTTAAAAGGCAAGTCATTCCTTTAGCAGTCTGGTCAGCATTCTGGTGAGGAGGTGCCGGGGAGAGACGGGCAACTTAGCACAGAAGCTGGAACTGCAGCCAAGTCCTTGGTCCTTGTCAGAGCTGCGGTCTTTGGCTCCCATCAGACTAAGGGTTCCTCCGAGACAGGGTTATCTACCTCACTCTCAGCTGAGGTAACTTCAGAAGGCGGCGTTGTCTCCTTACAGACTAGGCATCCAAAAGGCAAGGTTATTAAGCTTCCTTGCTTCGAGTGCCTGTGGTCGTCTGTGATCCTCGGTGTGTCCCCTCAGATAGGTGTCTTCCGAAATTAAGCTTTGGGTCTTTCCTCTCAGGCTCACTGGATTTGGGACTGTCTTGCTGAAGTTCAGGCTCCTGAGTATATTGCTAGAATCTTCCTTCTCCCCCCTCAGACAGGGAGCCCTGTTCTTTAATTTTCTGCTTCCCCCAGGCCTGGCCCTTCCTCCCAGAGGGGCCCAGTGTTGGCTGAAAGGAGTACAGAGTCCTAGTTGGGTGTGAGTATTTCTGGTGACCTTGGGGTTGGGGCTCCACCCAAGGAGTTAGCTTCCTGCCCTCAGGTGCCCTGCTGTTCAGCAGAGCCCGAAAGCAAACTTCCCCCAGTTCTTCATCCTAATGTCACCACTGAAAAAAAAAACAAGGAGTGGAGGGCAGAATAAAATGACTCACACACTTGAGTCCAGGCCCGCCTTCTGCCTACGCCTCTCTCATTCTCTCCCCTGCTTCCCGAGCTCCTCCGAGAAACCGTCAAGGAAACAGGCTCATAGTGACCTCCCTCCCCTGCAGCTCTCTCACCTTGTGGACCAGCGTCCTCACCACTGCTCAGGTAAGAATTGGATGGCCTGAGTGAGATTCAGGTGTAACTGGCCGACTTGACCTAAAGAACCACTCAGGCTTTATTTACATGGGTCTTCAGGCCTAGGTTATATCTAACTTAAACACACACACATGCCACACATGTCATAGCCTCCCAGTCCTCAGATCTTTACATGTGAACAGACACATCTTTCACACACATCATACAACATACAGCCTCAGCTGTGTGTGTGGGGAGGCCCAAGCCTGTAGTTTTTGGAGGCAGGAGGACCAGGAGTTCAAGGTCATCCTCAGCTATATAGCAATTATGAGGTTACTGAGCTAGATGAGACTCTATTTTAAAACAAAGCCGGGCGTGGTGGCGCACGCCTTTAATCTCAGCACTTGGGAGGCCGAGGCAAGAGGATCGCTGTGAGTTCGAGGCCAGGCTGGTCTACAGAGTGTGTACAGATCAGCCAAGGCTACACAGAAAAACCCTGTCTCGAAACAAAAACGAACAAACAAACAAAAAAAACCCAAAACACCCCCAAACCAAAACCAGGGCTGGAGAAATGAATGGCTCAGGGGTTAGGAGCAAATACTGGTCTTTAAGAAGATTGGAGGGGGTCGGGTGAGGACCTGAGTTCAGTTCCCAGCATTCAGGTGGCTTGCAGCTCTGGCTCCAAGGGACATCTGATGCCCTCTTCTGGCCTTTGAAGGTACCTACACTCAAATTGAACATATACACAGCACATACTCACAAAGACACACATATAGCCATAGTTAAATAACAAAATTTTGGGCTGGAGAGATGGCTCAGCACTTAACAGCATGTGCTACTCTTGCAGAGAACTTGAGTTCAATTCCCAATACCCATGTCCAGTGACTCACTACCACGTGTAACTACAACTTCAGGGGATTGGACACCTGGCCTCCCTACCCCCCACAGAACATGCATACAAAACGTGATTTAAAATAAATAAATTATAACAATTGAGTTGCAATCTGAGTAGATTACCTAAATAAAAAATTTAAAAAATTTACCCAGGTGTAGTGTCACATGCCTTTAATCCCAGCATTCAGGGAGGCAGAAGCAGGCAGGTCTCTGTGAGTTTGAAGCCAGCCTGGTCTACAAAGCAAGTGCAGGACAGCCAAGGCTCCACAGGGAAACCCTGTCTCGAGCCCCCTCTCCAAAATAAGAATATTAAAATATTTTTTAAAAAAACCCCACAACATCTCCCCTATATACCCACATACACACGACAGACCGTTGTCATCCACAGATGGAACCTATGACCACTCACTATATATAACACTATACAACACACAAACTGTCACCAACTGACATGAAATTTTATTGATCATTTGCTGGATGAAACACACATAAAAAAACAAAAAACAAAAAAACCCAAAACACTGAGGGCACCAGATCTCATTATAGATGGTTGTGAGCCACCATGTCATTGCTGGGAATTGAACTCAAGACCTCTGGAAGAGCAGACAGTGTGCTTAACCACTGAACCATCTCTCTAGCCCAAAATGCACATCATTAGACATAGTGTATGCAATTGCACTGGCAGGCATCTCCTTGCCACATGGAAGAGCCTCCAGTTTGCTCACTGTGGACAAGCCTGCTGCACAAGGCAACACAAGCATCTCCAACACACACACACACACACACACACACACACACACACACACACACACACACACTCATTCAGAAACATCTGCACATGCCACAGATCCCTTTGTTCATAGGTCCTCAGGACACTTGGATACCGCTCCGCTTAAGTCGGGGTCAACAACACAACCCTCCGGTCTAGATGGTCCATGCTTCTGAGTTGTCTACTGTGTTTCTCTGAACTCTCTTTAGCCTCGGTTACCACTTCCTCATCATCTGGGTGCTGCAATGTTGCACTAAGAGTCGGTGCGCGAGGGAGAAGCCCGTTGTGCATCCTGGCTTGCGTATGTCCAGTCTTCATAAGGCTGTCGGCTATTCTTGGAGCTTTGTTTTTCACTTGGGATTTAAGCAGTCAGCTTGTAAAGTTCCTTGGAAAATTCTCTTGGGCTATGAATGCGTGTATTTGCATGTGTGCAGGTTGTAATATATATGTGTGTGCTTATGTGCAAACCCATATGTGTGCATACAGAAGCCTAAGAAGGGTGGTGTCTTCCTCTACCACTCTCCAACTTCTTCTTTCTTTCTTTTTTTTTTGAGACAGGGTTTCTCTATGTAGCCTTGGCTGTCCTGAGCTCATTTTGTAGGCCAGGCTGGCCAGGGATCCACCTGCCTCTGCCTCTGCCTCTGCCTCCCAAGTGCTGGGATTAAAGGCATGCGCCACCACGCCACCACAACTTCTTTTCTCTGTCCTGGAACTCACTCTGTAGACCAGGCTGACTATGAACTCAAGAGATCCATCTTAGCTGGGTGTGGCGGCACACGCCTTTAATCTCAGCACTCGGGAGGCAGAGGCAGGTGGATCGCTGTGAGTTCGAGGCCAGCCTGGTCTACAAAGTGAGTCTAGCTCAGCCAAGGCTGCACAGAGAAATCCTGTCTCAGAAAGAGAGAGAGAGAGAGAGAGAGAGAGAGAGAGGGAGAGAGAGAGAGAGATCTGCCTCTGACTCCTGGGATTGATTAAAAGCTTGTACCACCAAACCTGGCCCTAGCAAGGCTTTTGTGACAGTTAATGAGGGACAGAACTGGCCTTAGTGAGTCTGGGTCCTGCTTCCAGCTCCCACACTCTTTCCTCAGTTGTTTCCTCTCTCCTTAATTCATTGGTTCAATTACTATTATATAGCCCTTGTGATGTGCCCCCAAGAGATTTCAAAAATGTTATTTATTTAGTGTGTGTGTGTATGGGTGCATGGATGCCATGGCATGCCTGTTGGGAACAACTCGGAACCAGTTCTCTCCTTCCATTTTGTGTCCCTCGCATTAAACTTGGGTCATCATGAGTCTTGGCAGCAAGCCTCTTTCCCTGCTGAGCCATCTTGTTGGCCCCATCCCAGGAGATTTTTTTTTTTAAGCCAACATAGAAACTTTTAGAAATATAGGAAATACAGTCCAGGGCTAGAGAGATGGCCCAATGGTTAAGAGCACCTCCTGATTTTTCAGAGGACTCAGTTTGGTTCCTCGACATCCACACTGGGCAACTCACCGTGCCTAATGTTCCAGTTTCAGGGGACCCAGCACTGCCCCAGTGGGTACCCAGTGACGGTGTTCTTCAGCTCACTGTGTAGTCTAGGCTACATAGGACCCTGTCTGGTGAGCCGGGCATGGTGGTGCACATCTTAACTCCAGAACTCAGGAGGCAAAGGCACTTAGATCTCTGTGAGTTTGAGGCCAGCCTGGTCTACATAGCAAGCTCCACTTGCCTCTGCCTCCTAAGTGCTGGGATTAAAGGCACACGCCACTACACTTAGCTTCAAATTTTTGAATATATTTATCTGAACATCCCATACGCATCTTTTGTTTTATTACAAAAATGTTTTCGGAGCCAGGCGTGGGGGTGCATGCCTTTAATCCCAGCACTCGGGAGGCAGAGGCAGGAGGATCGCTGTGAGTTCGAGGCCAGCCTGGTCTACAAAGCGAGTCCAGGACAGCCAAGGCTACACAGAGAAACCCTGTCTCAAAAAACCAAAAACAAAAAATTGTTTTTGGAAGCCAGGCAGTGGAGGCACACACCTTTAATCCCAGCACTTGGGAGACAGAGGCAGGTGGATCTTTGAGTTCGAGGCCAGCCGGGTCTACAGAGTGAGTTCCAGGATAGCCACGGATACACAGAGAAACCCTGTCTCAAAGAAAAAATAAAAATAAAAATATGTTTGCATATAACCCTGCACACCACACGACAGCATCATATATAATTACACACATGCACTTTCACATTTAGATGAGAGTTCAGCCTGGCCTCGAACTCAGAAATCCACCTGCCTCTGCTTCCCAAGTGCTTGGATTAAAGGTGTGTGCCACCACCCAGCTGTGAACGTGTTTTGTTTTTTGTTTTTGGTTTTGGTTTTGGTTTTTCGAGACAGGGTTTCTCTGTGTAGCCTTGGCCATCATGGACTCACTTTGTAGACCAGGCTGGCCTCGAACTCACAGCGATCCGCCTGCCTCTGCCTACCGAGTGCTGGGATTAAAGGCGTGCGCCACCACGCCCGGCTTTGTGAACGTGTTTTGAGTATATCTGCTCGTGTGATGAGCGGAGGTGGAGAGACTGGGCAGAACATCTCGGAATTTACCGTGCACGTTCTACGGATTGACGTTCGGGTCATGAGGCTACACGGTGAGCACCTTTACCCTGTGAGTCGTGTAGCAAGAGCACAGCCACCTCATCCCCCCCCCCTGCCCCGCCCCCCCCCCCCTCCCCGAGACAGGGTCTCTCTGTGTGGCCTTGGCTGTCCTGGACTCACTTTGTAGATCAGGCTGGCCTGGAACTCACAACGATCCACCTGCCTCTGCCTCCCGAGTGCTGGGATTAAAGGCGTGCGCCGCCACCACCCGTCCCCCAGCCACCTCAGTTTCTGAGAGAGCATCTCTCACTGAACCTGGAGTTTGTGATTTGACCATACCGGCTGGTCAGCAAGTCCTAGGGAATTCTCTTTTCTCTGCCTCCCCAGAGCTAGAACTACAGGCATATTCCACAACCTCTGGCTTTTTTCACCTGATTGAACTCAGATCCTCAAACTTGCATGAAAAACACCAAATGAGCCATTTCCCTATCTTCCTCCTTCTCTCCCTCCCCTCCCTCTTCTTCCTTCTTTTTTCTTTTTCTTTTCTTTTTTTTTTTTTTTTTTTTGGTTTTTCAAGACAGGGTTTCTCTGTGTAGCCTTGACTGTCCTGGACTCACTTTGTAGACCAGGCTGGCCTCGAACTCTCAGCGATCTGCCTGCCTCTGCCTGCCGAGTGCTGGGATTAAAGGCGTGCGCCACCATGCCCGGCTCCTCCTTTCTTTCTAAAGCATCTCATGTAGCCCAGGCTAGCTTTGAACTCAGTGTGCAGCCAAGAATGACTCTGAACCTCTGAGCCTACTGTCTCCACCTTCTAAGTGCTGGCATTGTACATGTGAGCCACATACCCATGGTTCTCTGGGGCTGAAGCACACGTTAATCAATCTTTAACCCATAGGGAGCCATTTTAGCGCTGACCAGAAGCCTCAGTAGGGTCTGACCAGCAGCAAGGGGCTTGCCCAGCTGCTCAGGAACCAAGGTTGGCCAGTGTGTGGGGATTCAGAAGGCCTGCCCTCCCTCTTGGCTCTGTTTTGTCACATGTTGCCATAAGACACATGCTGGTCCTTTCTGGACTTCAGCTGCCCTCCCTGTGGCAGAGGGGGTCGGGTCGGCTGGCGCCTGAGGGGCTTGTTTTCTTGGTCAGTGTCTTTCATGGACCTGGTGCCAACCGTTTAGGGTCTAAATTCGTTAGCGCTAAGCAGAAGGGAACTAAAGCCCCTCGGGGGTCGGTGGGGGCTCTCTGACTTATCTCTCATGCGTGCACACGAAGGCCTCACCTGACTCCCTCTCACACAAACCCACTTGCGCTCACTGGTCCCCAGCTGCGCACGTCTGTCACATGAACTCCCTTGCCACTCCACTCCACCTCAGGAGCCTGAGAGATTTCCTCCTTCCTCCAGCCCTCTGACTGCGCAGTCAGTCCCCTGGGTTTCTTGAGCCCAATGCTTCTTGCTCACCAGGATGCCCTGCCCAGCCTTAATGACCACAGCTGTGTTTCCAGCACTTTCTTCTACCCCTTCTCATCTAGCGGCCTCTCTCTCCTACAGAGGTGCATACTCTCCTAGGTCCATTCATTCATGCACACTCGGGTCCACTCTCTTGTCGCTGCCTTGGTCTCTGTCTCTGTGTCTTCCCATTTCTCTTCTGCATCCCTGTTTATATCAGCTGTCCTCCCCTCCCTCTCTCTCTTCCCCGCCCTCTCCTTTCCTTTCCTGACTCCCTTTCTCTCTCCTTGGGCTAACTGGTTGTTTTGGCACCTCTCTCTCTCTCTCTCTCTCTCATGCTTTCTCTGTCTCGGTCTGTCTGTCTCTCCCTGCTCCACACACCCAGGGACTGCCACCTACACCCACTCTTCCCCTTGCTTGCTTGCTCTGCAGGAAGCCTCCGCAATACTCAGGTCTGGCTGGCTCAGCGGTGGAGGTTCCTGTGGCATCCGTTGGAGGCCCCCCCCCCCCCGTCACTGTGTTTCCTCCCAGGGGTGACTTGGCAGGGCTATACCCTTGTTTCCTCACTTTTGCAATTGCCAGGCCGGGGGCTTGGACCCAGAGGGGACACGCAGAGCCTACAGCCGAGCTACTCTGTCCAGGTAAGGAGGGTAGCAGTCCCAGCTGGGTGAGGGAGAACCCTACACAGATGTCCTTATGGCCCCAGGTCACATTAAGGTAGATGAGTGGCTAGATTTTTTTTCTTTTTCCAAGACAGGGTTTCTCTGTGTAGCCTTGGCTGTCCTAGAATTGCTTTATAGACCAGGCTGGCCTCAAACTCATAGCAATCTGCCTGATTCTGCCTCCCAGAGTGCTGGGACTAAACATGTCTGGCTCGGTGGCTGGATTTTTTTTTTTTTAAAGATTTATTTATTAGGTATACAGATCTCATTATAGATGGTTGTGAGCCAATATGTGGTTGCTGGGAATTGAACTCATGACCTTTGGAAGAGCAGTCAGTACCCTTAACCTCTGAGCCATCTCTCCAGCCCTATTTTTATTTTTTAACGTTAAAAAAAATGTCATTGTTGTGTTTCTGCTAGCAGGCTCAGGCTGCATGTGGTGGTGGGTGTGGTGGCCTCAGAGCGGGTGAGACGGAGGAGCTGATGACTTGGTGGCCGGTTAGATATGCTTCTGGGAAGCCTGGAGGGAGGACTCGTGGCACGCCATCGCTAAGCCACCAGTAAGGTTGGGAAACTCTTGGGAATTTAGCTTCCCATCACTGTTGAGTCCAGCTTCTTCATTGTGGGGTCAAGGACTCCAGGGTCCTTCCGGTTCTTTGTGAAGGCAGCTGGCTCTGTGTCGGTGAGGGCAAGGAACTCAGTTTCGGAGAGTTGACAGCTGCCCGCATCCTTCCCACTGTCGCTTGGTCTCTGAGCCTGGACGTGTTTGCCAAGTTGAGAAGCGAGGTCGGGGTGCCACTGAGGTTGACAGCCCCTGGGACAGGAGTCGGCTGGCTGGATTTTTAAAGAACCAATCTCAGACCAACCTTCATGATCAAAAAAAGAGCTTTTTTGCTGTGTGACGGGCCAAACCCAGGATCTTACACTTGCTTAACCAGTACTCTACCACTGAGCTCTATTATCAAGTCTCCTTTTACTTTTTATTTGCTGTGTGTGTGTGTGTGTGTGTGTGTGTGATGGTGCACATGTATCGGTCAGAGGACAGCTTGTAGCAGTCAGTTTGCTTCTGTCTTCTGTCCCCGTGTGTCCTGGGGATTAATTTTCGTCCTTGGGCTTAGCAGCAGGTGCCTCTACTCACTGAGCTAACCCACCAGCCCCAACTTTTAGTTTACATCAGGCTCTTACAACCTTCCGAAGCTGGCTTGGAGCTCACTGTGTAGTACAGGCCACCTTGGATTATTTTATGTGTATGGGCGTTTTGCTTGCCTGTGTGTATGCTCACCGTGTGCATGCCTGGTGCCTTGGAGTTCAGAAGAGGGGGGGAGGAGTCAGGCTCCTGGAACTGGAGTAAGAGATGCTTGTGAGGTACCATATGGGTGTTGGGAACAGAACCTGGATCCTTTCCAAGAGCAGCCAGTGCTCCCCCCCCCCAGCCTCCCCTCCCCCCATCTGCCCCCCCTCCGCCGAGACAGGGTTTCTCTGTGTAGCCTTGGCTGTCCTGGACTCTCTTTGTAGACCAGGCTGGCCTCGAACTCACAGCAATCTGCCTGTCTCTGCCTCCGGAGTGCTGGGATTAAAGGTGTGCGCCATCATTGTCCGGCTTAGAGCAGCCAGTGCTCTTGTCTCTGCAGCCCCTATCTTTGGTTCTTAGTCCTCTTTTGGTCTTCTGAGTAGTTGGCATTTCTGGCCTGCCATCAAGTCTGACTTAGAAAGAGCTTGTGATCGAATGTTCCAGGAAACCCTTCTTTTCTGAAACTAAGCTGGAGCTGTCATTTCCTTAAGCACCCGGAGGTGCTGGTGCTGGTGAGAGGCGTCTACTTAGGGCTCTGCGAGCAGAGCACAGGGTGTGACACTGTGTGACTTTGGCGAAGCCAGACACCCTCTCTGGGCATAATCAGTGTTATCTCCCCCAGACAGCTTCTCTGGGGAGGGTGAGCTAAAGGATCTGGGACAGGGCTGGGGACCTGGGACTTCACTGGCTGGCTGCATTTCCCCAGAGGATGAAGACAACTGGGTTGCCGGTGCAGAGGACTAGGCCCACTGGCAGTTGCTACGTTCAGTCTCAGATGTTGGGGTCAGAGCCCCGTGTGGTACTGGCCATCTCTCCCCGGCAGGAGTCTTGGGGTCAGATTGACAAGCCAGAGCTGCTTCCCAGGGACTTGTGGGAAATGAGATTGGTAAAGGACCCACAGCTCTCTCCTTTGCTGCTGGCCAAACACCTGGCTGTGCTCCAGAGGGTCAAGGACCAGGAGTATGTTGGGATGAGGGGTGGTGCCTGGCAGAGAAGAGCAGGTCCCTTCCTCTGGGTACCCAGCCTGGGGGGGGGGGGGGGCGGGGAGAGGAAGAGACTGGCCTGGGCCTTCTGTGGCAGCTTCAGATTTGCTTATGAACTGGGACCTTGGCCGACTGCGTAACCTCACTTTTCTCCGTTGTGGTTTAAAATTCTGACCTCGTAGGTTTGTGGAAAGATGAACTGATGGGTCAGGTGGGTGGACATGCTTTGCCGGCTATGAAACTGTATGAACAGGAGCGTTGCCGTCAGTGCTGACACCGTAGCTCTTACTGAGGATGCCGTAAAGAGGAGCAGTGCTTTTACTTACTGTTTCTTCTCCCAGTTAGCAGGCTTTGGCGCACACAAGCACAGGACTGGGCACAGACTGGATACCATGGGCTCATCTGTGGTCTCCAGAGTCAGAGAGACAGTAGGATCAGGAGTTTGAGGCTAGCCTTAGCTACATAGCAAGTTGAAGTCCAGCCTGGGCTACTCGAGATCCGCCCCCCCCAACCCCTTTCCCAAATATGTACTAAGTAGATGAAAAGATAGCATCATCATCAAAACTGTAGTTGTTTGGGGTGGACAGTGAGCCACAGGCTAGCTCTGTCCTCACCCTAGTCACCGTGGGTCACTCCATCGGATCAGTGATGGTCCAGACAAGGGATTCACAGTCCCTGGCAGAGAGGACTAAATGTGCCCCGTGGGCAAGTTTTCTTCCCAATTGTTGGGTTGTGAGAAGCCCTGGCATGGCCTCGGTTTTATCTTTTTTTTTTTTCAATTAATATTTATTTGTTTGTTTATTTGCTTATTTATTTAACAGCTTGCCTTCCCTCTACTCCTTCCGGCTCTGCCCTGCCTCTTCTGTTTATCCTTTTTATGGGAATCAGAGGCCTCCCCTCTCCCGGCTGCCGAGACCTCCCGTCTCCCGGCTGCAGACAGGGCTTGTTGAAAGCCATTGACTTCTTCCATTTCCGTACAGGGCCCCTCAGTAAGTGGAGGTTTGGGGTCAGGATGGACTAATAGCTGAGCCAGAGTCTGGGAGCACCGCTGGATGGGCTCCTCTCTGAGAGTGGAGCCAGTTCCTAAGAGCAGCTGCTAGCCCCCAGCGCAGCCGCCCTGAGCAGACACTTAACATCTGGGTGAGAGAAGGAGAAGCTTCTGCGTGTTTGTGTGTGGGTTGGTGTTCAGCCCTACAGGAGTGGGACCTCCCACCAGCTCTGGAGGCTACTTGAGCTGGCTGACCCAGGAAGTACGTCAGTACCCTGGGCAAAGCCCTCTCCAGTTTCTAAAGCCCATTTTAACTTAGCCAAGTGTTAGCATTTTCTAAACACTTCACCTTCCCACCTCCTGAGATTTCACTTCCCTTGTGCAGTCCTGTCCGAGGCTGGCACTGCACCCCCGCCCCCACTCCCCACTCTCCCACCTCCCCACCCCCATCTACAGATACCAGCTCCCCCACCCCCCTCACCCCCGTCTGAACCGGGGAGAGATTCTCTCAAGGAGGCAGGTGACACTACTGAGACCAGAGTCCTGTTCCCCTGACCACAATGACTGTGCTTTCCCTTCAGCAACCCTGGAGGCTTCTTCCCAAAGATGTGGATTTGTGGCTTGTTAGTAGGGAGAACACTGTGGGGACAGTGGGAAGGGAGCCCCTTTGGCCATTAAAACTACTGTTACCAGTCTGAACCTTGAAAGGACTGACAGCTTCTTGCCCTGCTGATGGGTCACTGCTCGCTTGCAAAAAAACAAAAACAGAAATGAAATCACGATGACCAGGTGCTCCCAGCTGTGGACCATCAGGTCCCCACAAAGTCCACAAACACTTAAGCAGGGGTATCCAGACGGCTTGTCTGGATGCCGTGTTGGCACTCGAGGCAACCTTGGGATCTTCCTGATGATAAATAAATGTCTACTGGTTGCCATGACAGTAATGAACCATGCCCAAAACAGAGGAGAATAGAAAAAAACACCAGGGCTCCTGGAATCTCATCCCTGGAAGGGTTTGGTGGCTGCAGATAACCACCCCGCCCCCACCTCCCATATCTTAGCCCTAGTTAAAACATTCAGGCCCTAAGCCTGCTGGGAGAGGTCTCTCGGAGTGTGAATGGCTGTTCTCCATTGACAGTTGCATAAAATTCCTTTCTGCTCCTAGAACAATCTGCTAATGTGTGCATGATGGGCAAAGAGTCTGTAGTTTTGGTGAAAATACTTTGTAGGAAGACTTTGATTTTACTTATTTATGTTTCTACTTTTATTTTATTTTTGAAACAGCTTACTGTGCAAATCAGGCTGGGACTTGAATTCTTTTATTTTTTGTTGTTGTAGTTTTGGTTTTTTGAGATGGATTTCTCTGTGTAGCTTTGGTTGGTCTGGACTCTCTTTGTAGACCAGGCTGGCTGCAAGCTCACAGAGATCCCCCTGTCTCTGCCTCCCGAGTGCTGGGATTAAAGGCGTTCACCACCATGCCTGGCCCGGACTTGATTTTTTTTTTTTTTGAGACAAGGTTTCTCTGTGTGGCCTTGGCTGTCCTGGACTCATTCTGTAGACCAGACTGGCCTCAAACTCAGAGATCTGCCTGCCTCTGCCTTCTGAGTGCTGGGATTAAAGGCATGCGGCACCACGCCCGGATTGGGACTTGAATTCTTGATCCTCCTGCCTCCATCTCCCAAGTGCTGGGGTTATAGGCTTGTACCACTACATCCAGTCATAGAAAGTTAGATGGTTGGTTTGTTGTTGTTTCTCTGTGTATCCTTAGCTATCCTGGAACTTGCTCTGTAGACCAGGTTGGCCTTGAACTCAGCGATCTGCCTGCCTCTGCCTCCCTAGTGTTACCACTCCACCCCACCCCTGCTTCATAGAAAGAGAAAAATTTTTGTTGTTGTTGTTGTTTTGTTTTGTTTTTGAGACAGGGTTTCTCTGTGTATCCTTGGGCTGCCCTGGACTTGCTTTGTAGACCGGCTGGCCTCGAACTCAAAGCAATCCACCTGCCTCTGCCTCCCCAGTGCTGGGATTAAAGGTGTGCACCATCATGCCCAGCCCTCATAGAGATAGGTTTTAATTCTCATCATTTGTCATATGAAGAAAGGAAATGTAGCCAGACATGGTGGGCCACATCTGAATTCCCATCACTTTGGAGACTGAGGCAGGAGGATTGCTGTGAGCTTGAGACCAGCCTGAGATATAGAAGGAGACCTTATCACAATAAATATGTAAATAAACAAACAGGAAAAAAAGAAGAAAAAAAGAAAGGGAATCTGGGGGAGATAACTCAGTTACGCCAAGCAATTATCTTGCAGGCATGAGGACCCGAGTTTAACCTTCTTGTAAAAAAGTCAGTCGTGGGCACATACCTGCATCCCAGTGTGGAAAAGTGAGACCAGTGCATCTTGGGGGGGCTCACGGGCAAGTCAACCTCACCTACTCAGAGACCCTGTCTCAAAAGACAAGGGGACTGAATGTGAGGGCTGATACCTACATCAGCTGACTTCTGGTACACACGCTCACACACCACACACACACACACCATACACACTCATACACAACACACATACCATACACACACTTACACACACCACACACACTGCACAATACACGTTCATTCCTACAACACACATGATCACATACTCACACACACACACACTACGCACACACACGACACACGCACACACTCACGACACATAGACACACTCCCATACACACCACACACACACACTACGCACACACACGACACACGCACACACTCACGACACATAGACACACTCCCATACACACCACACACACACACTACGCACACACACGACACACGCACACACTCACGACACATAGACACACTCCCATACACACCACACACACACACTACGCACACACACGACACACGCACACACTCACGACACATAGACACACTCCCATACACACCACACACACACACTACGCACACACACGACACACGCACACACTCACGACACATACATACACTCCCATACACACCACACACACACACACACATACACACTCACACACACAAACACTTTCATATACACACACACAGTCATACCTGGATCAAGATAGGGTCCCCAGCAAAAAGGGAAATTGGTTAATTCTGGTCCTAGCCCTGGGATTCTGTCCCTCTCCAGTCAGTCACTTGTTTATAGCACAATGCTACGATTGCAGGGACTCTGGTTTAGAATCTCCACGGGTATTCGATCTCTGCTTTTGGCCTCAGTTCTCCTCACATCTTGGAAAAACGACAGTGAGAACACTAGGAGGGGATCTAAGAGGGTCTGTCCACCATAGCTGGCCCAGCCAGGACACAAACGTGAGGCAAGCGGAGCCAGAACAGGAAGTAGCTCGCTTATTTAGCGAGCACCTCCTCTAGGCTCAGCACTTCCTCCTGTTTTCCTGTGTGTGTATAGGCGTGTGAGTAAGTGTGTGTGAGTGTGAGAGTAGGAGTGTGAGGACGTATGTGAGTGTGAGTATGTGTATGCACACGTGCGTGTGAGTGTATGTGTGTGCCTGTGTTATACATGTGTCCTACACATAACTTTTTCTAAAGATAGAAGAGCTTATTTTTAAATTATACTTACTTGTTTATATGCATGTGTCTGGAGGTCAAGGGTCAAGTTCATTATTTCTCTTCGCCATGTGGGTTTCGTGATGGAGCTGAGGTCTTTTGGTTTGATGGCAAGTGCCTTTAGCAGCGGAGCCATCTCACTGGCCTTAGCAGGCAGTTTTTGTTTAATCTTTGCAGTGACCCTAGAAAGTGGAATTATGGGTATTTCAGTCTTTCAGGGTGAGTAGGTAAAAGTGCCATATGATTAGGTTTCTTATAATCAGCATCTTGCAGCTGACACTGAGAAGCAGTTTGCACAAAGATTGTGCAGTTATGAAGGCCAGGTCATGTGATCTCAAGTTAAAAAAACATGTCATGGCTAGGAGGTCGTGGCACATGCCTTGAGACAGGCAGATCTCTGAGTTTGAGGCCAGTAGAATGTAGTGCCTTCCAGGACAGCCAAGGCTACACAGAGAGACTGTCTCAGAAACCCAAACCAGGCTGAATAGATGGCTCAGAGGTTAAGAGCACTGGCTGTTCTTCCGAAGACCCAGGTTCAAATCACAGCACCCACATGGCAGCTCACAGCTTGCCTGTAATTCCAGTTCCAGAGAATCTGGCACCCTCACACAGACACAGAGAGGCAGATTACCAATGTAAATAAGACAATGTAAAATAATAATTAAAATTAAAAAAAGAAAAACTAAACCAACCAACAACCAAAACCCACAGCATGAGCAGGGGAGACGGCTCAGTGGTTAAGAGCATGTATTTAGTCTCCAGAGAACCTGAGTTTAATTCAGAGCAGCTGAGGCAGGTGGCTCACAACTGTCTGTGGACCTTAGCTTCAGGCCAGTGTCTCTGTGGGCACTTGCATTCATGTATGCACAGCTTACACGTAATTAAACAGTACAAGATAAATCTTTAAAAAAAAAAAAAGGTGAACCTCCAACCAGTCTGCTTAAAACACACACACACACACACACACACACACACACACACACACACACACACACACATCATACTTTCAAATATAGACCATCTCTCAGGCCTATATTAAATCTTTCTTTCTTTCTTTAGCATTGGGGAGTCTACCTAAGGCCTCAAGTGCTTAACCACTGGGCTCCAGCTCCAGTCCTCTTTTAATTTTTAAATATTTAACAAACTGATTAAGAGACAGAGCCACTTGTATCTCAGGCTGGCCTTGAACTTGCTGGATGGCTAATGATGACGAACTTTCACTCCTCAGCCTCTACTTCCTCAATACCGGGATTACGGGCTTAGGCCACCACACCAGGGGTATACAGTGCTAGGGAGAAAGGGCTCTGCGCTTGCAAAGCAAGTACTCTCCCAGCTAGATCCGCCGACCTCTAGTTTGTATCTTATATTTTACATTGACCTGTTGTGTGTAAGGGCCAAGGGCGACAGACTGGCAGAGGAAGGCATGAGTGTGGAGGCCAGAGGGCAACCCCTGGGCGTTGGTTTCCTCCCTCTGCCCGGTGTCTCTCTAGTATCGGGCTTGACAGCAAGTGTCTTCATCTGCTGAGCCATTGCATCAGCTCCCCACAACCCCCTCCACTTCACACAACAATGAGGTTTACATTACTGTTTATGTACTTATTTTGGTTTTCCAGACAGGGTCTCTCTGTGTAGCCTTGGCTGTCCTGGACTCCCTTTGTAGACCAGGCTGGCCTTGAACTCACAGCAATCCTCCTGCCTCTGCCTTCCAAGTGCTGGGATTAAAGGCGTGCGCCACCACACCCTGCCTCCCTTGTTTTATTTTTGATAGCGTTCATTTTTAGTGAGTGTGGGGTGAAATCCTTTCATTTTGCCCTTCTGTGATGATGGCTGGTATAGGCGACAGAGGCACCTGCTGTTATGGCTGATTATTTTGCCCCCGGTCTCATCCTATAGTTTATGCAGCTCAAGCAGGCCTTGAATTTGCTGGGTAGTCAAGATTGGCTTTAGTCTCCTGTTCTTGCTGCCTCTACCTTCCCAGTGTTGGGATTACAGGGAAGCATCACCATGCCTGCCTTTCAGCCCATTTAAAAATATTCATATTGCGAAACGGGACATGGTGATGGCACACCCTTAATACCAGACTTTGAGCCAGGCTTGGTGGTGCACACCTTTAATCCCAGCACTTGGGAGGCAGAGGCAGGCGTATCTCTGTATCTCTGAGAGTTAGTTTGAGGCCAACCTGGTCTACAAAACGAGTCCAGGATAGCCAAGGCTACACAGAGAAACTCTGTCTTGAAAAACAAAAAAATAAAAACAAAACAAAAAAACCAAACCAAACCAAGATCTGGTGCCCTCTTCTGGCCTGCAGGTGTTAAGTGCAGGCAGAACACTATATACATAATGAATAAATAAATCTCTTTTTTAAAAAAAACCAAAAACTTCATTTGCGCAGGATCTATAATCCCAGGTAAGAACTAATGCCTGAAATTTCCCTAGTGAAGGCTGGTCAGTGTCCTGGGTTTAGGTGAGTGGGTTCATGTTCTGCTCCCACACCCTCAACCAAGCAGCAGGTGCTTGGGTCCCAGTGGTAGTGATGGTGTGGGATGTATGCTCCTCCCCCCCTCTCTCTGCCACTCCTCAACCACACCCTGTTGGCAAATGCACCTTCTCGCCATAAGGGTTTTCGAGACACAGCAAGAGATGCGAATGAAGTTGCCTGACTTACAGTTTATAAATATTTAGATAGTTCTGCCCTTGCCCTCAACTGACTCTACAAAGTAACAGAGCTGGCCTGCTGGTGAACTCAGCTTTCCAAGCCAGTGTCTGCACTGGGAATTTCCAGCCCGTTTTTCTTCTGCCCAGTGGCCGATGGTCCCTCTCTTCCCATTGACCTGCCTGAGAACCCTTCCCTCAGGTGTCCTGGGACCTGCTAGTGTTTCCAGTGGGTGTGGGGTAGAGAGACCCAGATGGCAGGATTCTTGTGTTTCATTGATATGTGTGGTCCACCCCACCCCCATCTGAGGACTGGGCAGTTGTCTAAGCTTCTGCCCTTCAGGGAACTGTGCCCAAGTTTTTTTTCCTTTCCTTTCTTTCTTTCTTTCTTTTTTTTTTTTTTTTTTCCTTTTTTTCTGTTTTGGATTTTTTGAGACAGGGTCTCTCTGTGTATCCTTGCCTGTCCTGGAGCTCCCTCCGTAGACCAGAACTCAGAGATCCGCCTGCCTCTGCCTCCTTGAGTGCTGGGATTAAAAGTGTGCACCACCACGCCTGGCCTACAAACTGATGTCTTTATGGCTGGAGAGACCCCACTCTTCCCAGTTCATTTTACCCTCAGTTTGCCCCCTCCCCCCAGAAAAGCTAGACTTCTTCTTTTCTTTCTTTTTTTGGTTTTTCGAGACAGGGTTTCTCTGTGTATCCTTGGCTGTCCTGGACTCACTTTGTAGACCAGGCTGGCCTCGAACTCACAGCAATCTGCCTGCCTCTGCCTCCTGAGTGCTGGGATTAAAGGCATGAGCCGCCATGCCCAGCTTTTCTTTTTTACCTTTGCCTTGAAATTGTTGTTGGTGGCTTAGTGGTTCCTTTATTCGTGGCCACAGATAATGCGTGTAAAAAAAATAAAAATGGAGGCGGAGACAATTGCAGTATAGTATTATTTAGGTCGGTAAATATAATGTTCGTGCTTCTTTCGACAAAGCCCCGTGACTGCCTCACTTCCCTAACCCTAGGCTTTCTCAATGAGCCTGCACAGTCAGGACACAGGGCAGGATCCACAATGCCCAGAGCTAAAGCTGGCCTTCTGACTGGAGATTTTCTGGAGATAGTCACGGTCGTCTTCCTAACCGGAGCCAGACCCAAGAGGAGGAAGGTACTTCCTGTGTGGGTAGGGACATGGGTTCCCCACAGATGCAGAGTGAGTGGCCTGAGCTGCCCCGCTGTGGGCTGCACCTGCTCCCTGCCCTTCTCAGAGAGCTTGACCAGGTGCGCTTCCCACCTCAGGAACCCCTGAGTCAAGGGGTCCAGCAGGATAAAGAAGGGGATCAGAAGAAGGAGCATCTTCACCCCAGAGGAAAGGGGGCTGAGACTATGGGGCAGGGACACACACATTTTCCTCAGCTGTCCTGGACTCGCTTTGTAGACCAGGCTGGCCTCGAACTCACAGCGATCCACCTGCCTCTGCCTCCCGAGTGCTGGGATTAAAGGCGTGCACCACCACTGCCTGGCTAAGACCCCGGTTTCTATGGGTCATAGCTACCACTGTGCACTGTATGGGCTGGGTTGCAGCCTATCATTAGAGATCTTGCCATGTATGTGTGAGACCTCAGGTGCTGGAGAGAAAAGAAAAAAGAAAAAGGAAAAAAGAAAAGAAAAGAAAAAAAACACTATAGCTGAGACTTTCTAAAACAATTCAAAATAAAACAGGAAACCCAAAAGCTATTCTATCTTAGCGCAAACAAAATGCTTTTTTACAGGAAACAACTGGATTTTCTAAAGCAAACAGTTTAGGGAGGAGAGTGACATGGTGTACTTTGTTTACGAAGCTTTTTAATGTTGGATTAAATAGGAGACAGCTGGGGTCTCCTGACTGCTTCCACTTTCGCTATGTGGTGACAAGCTGCCTTGGTTGTGCTGATAAAGGAGGTTTTGTTTTGTTTCTTGTTTTTTTTTTTTTCCTTGTGCTGGGAATGGAACTCAGAGCCTTGCTCATGCAGGGAAATTGCTCTACCCTTGAGTTCAGAGGGCTCCCAAATAGCTGAAGATTTTTCTTTTACTTTAAAAACACTTTTGTTGTTGTTGTTGTTTTCGAGACAGGGTTTCTCTGTGTAGCCTTGGCTGCCCTGGACTTGCTTTTGTAGACCAGGCTGGTCTTGAACTCACAGTGATTCGCCTGCCTCTGCCTCCTGAGTGCTGGGATTAAAGGCGTGTGCCACCACACCCAGCTTTAAAAATGCTTTTACCAGCATGCATTGATTATACTAAGTGACCGGCTTCATTACAGCATTCCGTGCACGTGCTTCACACATTTTGACCATATTCAGCCATTACCCTGTCTTGCCCCCTCCCACTGGTCCACTCCTTCCCACTTACTCTCCCTGAAGGTAGGCGCCTGTTTTTCTGTTTGATTTGTTTCCTGGATAAACCAGTGCACTTCATTAGGGCTGCTTACAGGAACATGCACAGGGGTGGGGGTGGGGGTAGGGGCAGGGGGGTGGAATTGAGGGATTGGGAGTTGGGGGGGGGTAGAGGATTTGTTTACAGGCTTATTTCCGTTTGTGTGTGTGTGTGTGTGTTTGTGTGTGTGTGTGTGTGTGTGTGAGTATAGTGTACATGCACATGTGTGGGTGCACTCCCCTGTGTACGTTCAGAGGAGGATGTTGGGGTCCTCTATCAATTTTTTTTTTTTTGAGACAGGGTTTCTCTGTGTAGCCTTGGCTGTCCTGGCCTCACTCTGTAGACTAGGCTGGCCTCGAACTCACAGAGTGAGTGCTGGGATTACAGGCGTGCGCCAGCACCGTCTGGCTTCTTCTATCGCTTCTTGCTAAACCGGGAGACACATTGCTGTTGATGATGATGATGATGATGATGTTCTTGTCATCGTTTTCAGCCTTTCTGGCCAACAAGCCGAGCAACCCTCATTGTTAGCATTACAGGGTTCCTTCCCCGGGAGGACCACACCAAGTTTTTCATGGTGCTGCAATCTGAGCTTACCTTCTCACACTTAAACAGCAAGCACTCTTCACCACTCTTTCCTTCCTTCCTTCCTTCCTTCCTTCCTTCCTTCCTTCTTTCCTTCCTTCCTTTTTTGTTTGTTTTTTCACCACGCCCGGATTTCTTCACCACTCTTAAAGCTCTTAGGTTTTGCTTTGTGTCAGGGCCCCACGGTGTAGCCCTGATTGGCCTTGAACTTAGAGCAGTTCCAGGCATGTGCTACTCTCTGACCAGCTCTTCTTGGACACGGTATTAAAAATCATAAAAAGTGGCTTCTTTTTTTTTTTTTTTTAAGATTTATTTATTTATCATATATACACAGTGTTTTGCCTGTATGTACACCAGAAGAGGGCATCAGATCTCATTATAGGTGGTTGTGAGCCACCATGTGATTGCTGGGAATTGAACTCAGGACCTTTGGAAGAGCAACCAGTGCTCTTAACTTCTGAGCCATCTCTCAAGCCTCAAATAGTGGCTTCTTAATGTCTCTTTTTCTTTCTTCGAGAAAGGGTCTCCTTCAGCCCAGACTGGCCTTGCTTTGTGGGTCCTCCATCTCCCAAGTGCTGGCATTAAAGGCATGAACCACCATGCCTGAATTTGTCAGTTAATATATTTCTTTCCTCTGCCAGGCTGATTCAAAGGCAAGTTCATCTCACAGTTCAAATTATTTCATAGATTTTTTTTTCCTGGAAGGTCACATGATAGTTGGCTGCAAAAGTCTTTTATAAATGCTATCCATTTCACATGTAGAATATTAAAAAGATGTGTGCTTAGCCAGGAGTGGTGGCGCATGCCTTTAATCCAGCACTTGGAAGACAGAGGCAGGCAGGTCTCTGTGAGTTCGAGGCCAGCCAGGTCTACAGGGTGAGTTCCAGGACAGCCACGGCTACACAGAAAAACCCTGTCTTGGAAAACCAAAACCGAAACAAAACAAAACAACCACCCCCCACAAAAAAAACAACAAAACAAAACAGAATGCCCTTAGCCACTGAACCATCTCTCCAGCCCCTCCTTTGGTTTTTCAAGATGATAGATTAAAAAAAATTTTTTTTTAGAGAAATGATTGTGATTTTTCAGGAGTTCTGAGACCTATAGATCTGGTGTGTGTGTGTGTGTGTGTGTGTGTGTATATTACTGTCCTACTAAATAAGGCAAAGACTCAAAAAATGTTCTCAACAAAATTCTGTTGACAACTGGTTGTTTTTTAAAACGTACTTGTATTTAGCCTCATTTGAGCATTGAGCCTTCTTTATCTTTGGAAGGTTCCTGAAGGGATGGGTGTCGCTAGCCGGGCCTTCTCCTCCATCCTGTGCTTTGGTCTTCGGTTCTGAGACTAAATGTGGAAGAGACAATTCCTGGTTCTCACAGGTGGCTCAGCCTCCATGAAGAACTGAAATTCAGATCAGGTCTGAATCATGAGTTGAAACTGGCCAAGTGAAAGGAGTGGAGGGGTGTAGGCTGCTCCAGTTTCCTTTCTGATACTTTGATAAACTATTCTGACCAAGCCGGGAGGTGGTGGCACACGTCTTTCATCCCAGCACTTGGGAGGTAGAGGCAGAGGCAGGTAGACCTCTGAGTTCAAGGCCAGTCTGGTCTACAGAGCAAGTTCCAGGACAGCCAGGGCTACACAGAGAGACCCTTTCTTGAAAAACCAAACCAAAAGAAACAAACAAAAGTCTAAAAGCTATTCTGAGCAAAAACAGTGTAGATGAGGAATGAGTTTACTTGGCCTATTCTAGTCGGTCATTGAAGGAAAACCAAGGCAGGGAACTGAAGGCGCACAGCAGCTTTCTGTTCCACACAGCATCGCCTCTAACAAACAAGGAACTCGCTTAACAGTCAAAGGAGTACAGCAGGAACCACGGAAGATGCAGCTCTCTGGCTTTTTATACACTTCAGGATCCTCTGCCTAGAGGATGGCGCCACTCACAGTGGGCTGTGCCTCCCTACAGCAGTGAACCATTGAGACAATCCCCCATAGACACACCCCATGGGCCAGTCTGATAGATTGAGGCCATTTCTCAGCTGAAGCTGTGTCAAGTTGGGGGAACTATCTAGAATATGTAGCTCTGAGATACAGTCCTTATGAGGTATATGGAGACCTTGGGTTCTATTAGCATTGTAAAGGAGAGGAGAGGAAAAGAGAGAAAGAGAGAGAGGAGAGAGGGGGGCGGTGGGGGATAGGGTGGGGGGAAGAGCCTTCAAGGCAGCTGGCTGGGGCAAGGGACACGTGGTGGGCTTTCTCCAGTTCTTAGAAACTGCCTGTCTCATAGCTGGGCATGGTGGTGCACGCCTTTAGACAGATTTCAGTGCGTTCGAGGCCAGCGTGGTCTACAAAAGAGAGTTCCAGGATAGCCAAGGACACGCAGAGAAACCCTGTCTCAAAAGACAACACACACACACACACACACACACACACACACACACACACACACACACGAGAGAGAGAGAGAGAGAGAGAGAGAGAGAGAGAGAGAGAGAGAGAGAGAGAGAGAGAGAGAGAGAGAGAGAGGAAGTCCTGGCACCGTGCACACCATCTGTTCGGGATGTTTCCACCATCACTCCTCCTCCTCCTCTATGCTTTCTCAGAAATGCTGCCTGCTTTCCCAGATCTCCTCTTCTTCTACAGCAGCTGTCTGTCTGAAGCCCTTTAGCTTTTCTCCCTGGTGAGAAGATAAGTTCCTTGATGGAAGGCTGTTTTGCTGTATTCTTCCGTATGCCTGATATGAGTCAGCGCACAGAAATATTGTTGGATGGATGTTTGGGAGAGCAAAAAGACTTGAGATCCTGACCACTATTTTTCTAGAAATGTGTAGTTGTGTGTGTGTGTGTGTGTGTGTGTGAGAGAGAGAGAGAGAGAGAGAGAGAGAGAGAAGAGAGAGAGAGAAGAGAGAGAGAGTGCCATCTACCATTTTTAAAAAATATTTTATTAATTTATTCATATTACATCTCAATTGTTAGTCCATCCCTTGTATCCTCCCATTCCTCCCTTCCTCCCGCTTTCCCCCTATTCCCCTTCCCTATGTCTGTGACTGAGGAGGACCTCCACCTCCTGTATATGCTCATAGGGTATCAAGTCTCTTCTTGGTAGGCTGCTATCCTTCCTCTGAGTGCCACCAGGCCTCCCCATCAAAGGGACGTGGTCAAAAACGGGGCACCAGAGTTCATGTGAAAGTCAATTCCCACTCTCCACTCAACGGTGGAGAATGTCCTGTCCATTGGCTAGATCTGGGTAGGGGTTCAAAGTTTACTTCCTGTATTGTCCTTGGCTGTCTACCTTTTTTTTTTTTTTTTTTTTTAGACATGGTTTCTCTGTGTAACAGTGGCTATCTTGTACCCACTTTGTAGACCAGGCTGGCCTAGAACTCACAGAGATCCACCTGCCTCTGTCTCCTGAGTGCTGGGATTAAAGGTGTGCATCATCAGGCCCAGCCTGATTTATTTATTTTCTGAAACAGAGTCTCACACTATAGCCCAGGCTAGCCTTCAGCTCACTATGTAGCCAAGGTTGGCCTGATACTCACTATAATCCTCTTGCCTTAGCCCTCTGAATTCTGGGATTACATAGGTGAGTCACTGGGCCTGGCCACATGGGTATTTAGTGTCCTATAATCTCTGGCAGTTCCTCACTCTTTTCTTTTCTTTCTTTCTTTTTCTTTTTAAAGATTTGTTTATTTATTATGTATACAGTGCTCTGTCTGCATGTACACCTGCAGGCCAAAAGAGAGCATCAGTTCACATTATAGATGGCTGTGAACCACCATGTGGTTGCTGGGAATTGAACTCAGGACCTCTGGAGGAGCAGTCAGTGCCCTTAACCTCTGAGCCATCTCTCCAGCCCCCTCAGTCTTTTCTTTATCTTTCGTGACCTTGACATTTTGAATAGGCACTGCCCAGCCATTTTGAAGGATGTCTATAATTTCGCTTTGTTGGGTTTGAGGTAGAGTAGGAGGTCCCACCCTTGGTGACATCATACATGCCAAACAAGAAAGACCACTGCTCATAACCCTGCAGCTATTGAATGAATGAATATATATATATATTTAAATAGAGTCCCGTTGTGCAGCTTAGGTTGTCCTAATGTATGAATCTACACACACACACACACACACACACACACACACAAATATATTTAAATAGAGTCCCATTGTGCAGTTTAGGTTGTCCTAATGTATGAATCTACATATATATATATTTAAATAGAGTCCCATTGTGCAGCTTAGGTTGTCCTAACCAGGATGGCCTCAAACCCATGGCGATCCTCCTGCCTCTGCCTCTCAAGTGGATTTCATTACAGGTGTGAACCACAATGCCTGTCCTAAACTTTTTTTTTTTGCAATATGAATTTTTAAATCGTGTTGATTTTATTTATTTTATGCATACTAGTGCTTGTCTGCCTTTCTGTATACTATGTGTTTGCCTAGAGGCCGGGGAGGTTCAAAGAGGGCATCAGACCAGCTAGAACCGGAGTTACACCACATAAACACGCCACATGCAAACATAATCCATACCACATACAGAGGTCACATGACAACTGGTACACCTGAGTTCTCTACTTCCCTCATTTGGGTCCTGGGGATCCAATCAGGCCACCAGGCTTGGTGACAGATGCCTTTGCCCACTGAATCATTTTACAGGCTGCTCACCTCTTTCTGCAGGCTCTACCTCCATCACCTCCCTTCTAATCCTTGGGGATCACGTTTCAGCATGGATCCTAGAGAGGACTCCAACATCCAAACCGTAGCAGGGAGCCTTGGAATCGGCGAGGTAGAGGGAGCCTCTTCCTGCCTCTTTATAACCAGTCGTTGCATGTTCTTTCAGGCACCCAGCACTCCATGTCCAGGTGACCCTTTCGCCCAGAGAAATGGAGCCAAATGCCTCCTCTCGTGTGGATTCCGAGTTCCGATACACTCTCTTTCCGATTGCTTACACTGTCATCTTCATACTGGGGGTGGTTGCCAATGGCTACGTGCTGTGGGTCTTTGCCCGCCTGTACCCTTCCAAGAAACTCAACGAGATAAAGATCTTCATGGTGAACCTCACCATGGCAGACCTGCTCTTCTTGGTCACCCTCCCGCTATGGATCGTCTACTATTACAACGAGGGCAACTGGATTCTCCCCAAATTCCTGTGCAACCTGGCTGGATGCCTCTTCTTCATCAATACCTACTGCAGTGTGGCCTTCCTGGGTGTCATCACCTATAACCGTTACCAGGCAGTGGCTTATCCCATCAAGACCGCTCAGGCCACCACCCGCAAGCGTGGCATCTCTTTGTCCCTGGTCATCTGGATATCCATCGTCGCTACTGCATCCTACTTCCTGGCCACGGACTCCACCAACGTAGTGCCTAAAAAGGACGGTTCAGGCAACATCACCCGCTGCTTTGAACACTATGAGCCACACAGTGTGCCCGTTCTTGTTGTTCATGTCTTCATCGCCTTCTGTTTCTTCCTTGTCTTCCTCCTCATCCTCTACTGCAACCTGGTCATCATCCACACGCTGCTCACGCGGCGCATGAGGCGGCAGCGTAAAGCGGAAGTGAAGCGCCGGGCCCTGTGGATGGTCTGCACCGTCTTGGCGGTATTTGTCATCTGCTTTGTGCCCCATCACATGGTCCAGCTGCCCTGGACCCTGGCAGAGTTGGGCTACCAGACCAACTTCCACCAGGCTATTAACGACGCCCATCAGATCACCCTCTGCCTCCTCAGCACCAACTGCGTCTTAGATCCTGTCATCTACTGCTTTCTTACCAAGAAGTTCCGGAAGTACCTCAGCGAAAAGCTGTACAACATGCGCAGTAGCCGGAAGTGCTCCAGGGCCACAACTGACACATGCACTGAGGTGATAGTACCGGCTAACTAGACTCCTGTCATGTCACTGAAAAATTAATCTCTGCTTCTTAAAGTCAGACCCAGTGCCCTCTCTTCCAAGGACCTCACAGACTGAGCTGGGAGGTGAGAGGTTTCTGCCTGTGGCCAAGCCCTCCTTGGATCCTAGTGGACTATTAAATATGGCAGTTACTTCCTCACAGAGACAGTGGCAGACTGAATGCTCCTTTTCCACCCATCTTTGGGTTAACACTAGGGGACTGTGGCTGATGGCCTCGCTCACCCAGAATGTCAGATTCTGACATCCCAGCTGTGGCCAGCCCTTGAGCATAGACTCTGAGTAGCCTAGTTCATCCAAATGGGGCTGCAACCTTAATGTTTGGGCAGTGACTCCTGGAGGGGGCAGGGCTGTCAGTAAGGACCTCTTCATTGGTCGTATGGAAGATCTTTGGGGGCAGCAGGGGGGTTTAAGATGGTGCCCTCCTTTTTCCACCCCCAAGTATAAGCATCTTTGTGACGCTTTGGTTTGGGGGACCCTTCTGACTGACACAGTACCTTGTCTCAAAATGTAACCAGAGCTGAGCGGTGGTGGCGCACGCCTTTAATCCCACCCCTCGGGAGGCAGAGGCAGGCAGATCGCTGTGAGTTCGAGGCCAGCCTGGTCTACAAAGTGAGTCCAGAACAGCCAAGGTTACACAGAGAGACCCTGTCTTGGGGGGAAACAACAACAACAACGTGTAACCAGTGGAGATAACAGAAAAGCTGACCAGGAGCTAGAATGGAGTGTGTTTGCTGAGGCAGCTGAGTTTCTGCCTGAATGCTGAGAGAGTGGAAGAGAGATGGCTACCTCAGAACACAGCATTTCCACTTCCAGCAGGCAGCAGCTTCTTTTGAGGAGCACTGGATGCCTGCTGGTGAATTTTGACAATCCACCATGGCAAGAAAGGCAGGGCAGGGCAGGGCAGGGCAGACAGCGATGGCAGGAACACTAGGCAGAGGTTCTTCACATGTCAGTGAGCCGGGAAACAAGACAGCACCTTAACCCCGGGATGGGGTTACCACCTTCAGAGGCTACCCCCGGCCATCTACAGCCGGGTCCTACCTCCTAAAGGCTCCACAGTCTCCCAGATTAACACCACTAGCGGGAGAATGAACATAGGGAACACAGGGCCCTGGGCCAGTGAGATGGGCCACCAGGTAGAGAATAGACTACTGCAAGTTGTCATTTGACCTTTACTTGGATGCTGTGGCACACACACAATGCTCTGCTCCCCCCATATACATGTAAACAAATTAGTGCAACAAAGCAAAACAAATATGACCCCGTGGGAGTACACATGTGATAGTGTGTGCTTCCAAAATATACACGCTGTTGCATTGAAGTGAGATCCCTTCTTGCCCTCAGAGAACTATCTAGAAGCCTCAGACTCAGAACTCAGAGGAGCTCTTCTTGGTTTCCTGAGCCTTGTGCTTCTTTTTAAAATGTCCATGCTGGGCAGTATGCCTTTAATCCCAGCACTCTGGAGGCAGAGGCAGGCAGATCTTGGTCAGTTCGAGGCCAGCCTGGTCTACAGAGTGGGTTCCAGGACAGACATGGCTACACAGAGAAACTGTCTTGAAAAAAAAAAATTTGCCCTTCCTTTCAGCTAGTGTCCCCCTGAAGTTGTGTCGGTTGAATCCTGTCTGCCAGTCAGGCATGGGTTTGTTCTAATAGGCTAGTAACCTGCTTGGTTTGGGCGATGGCTATGGGCTGCCTAGCTAAAGGGGACTGGGTAGCTAAAACAACATCCTTGGATTTTGACATCTTACGAATTCAGGTTCAAGTCCTGGCTGTGCTAGATGCTGTCCAGGACATTGGAATCTAATTTTCTACCTCTTAGTGTTATTAGCTGGGAGGTACAACCTACCTCACGGGGCTGTGCGGTGCCACGCTCAGCTGACTCTTGGTTGCTTATCTCTGATCCCCCTCTTTCCTGAGAACTTGGTGCCCTTTACTCCTGTGATAGGAACCGAAGGGTGAGACTTGGGCATCTTCATTCGGGATCCTGTCTGGGGCTCTGCAGGGCACTTCCTGAAGTCATTCAAACCCTGGAGCTGTGACCATGCCTGGATGTAAAGTGGGCTGGGTAGCCACTTAGGTCACTGGTAGACAAATAAATGGCTTTTCAAAGAAGGCAGACGTGCTAGGCAAAGCAGAGGACAGAGAGAAACCAGAATTTGGAGAGAAGACACGGCTTCTAGGGGTCAGAGAGCACCCCTTCCCTCTTTCTCTTGCATCCTGGGAGGTTCTCTTGTCAGGATTTCTTATCCCGCCCCCCCCAAGCTCATTCAATGTCTATCAAATAATGTACTTTCTATCAAAGAACACTCTGTTTCTATGCTAATACAGTACATTCCGAATTTCACCCATTTGCATATCTTCCTTGCCATTGTTTTTGCAATATTCGTGTACCATGCTGTGTATACTTAATAAACCATTTTGTCTTTAAATTGGGTCAGTTTTAAAAAAATTATTTATTTTATTTGCATTTGTGTTTTGCCTGCATGTATGTCTGTGAGAGGGTTTCAGATCTTCTGGAACTGGAGTTACAGACAGTTATGAGCCAGGAATTCAACTCAGAGACCTCTGGAAGAGCAGCCAGTGTTCTTAACCGCTGAGCCATCTCTCCAGCCCTAAATTGGGTCAATTTTTAAAACTTACATTTCTACCTCACGGCCACACTATAGATTATTGTTTCTGTCCATTTTACAGGTGGTAAAAAGGAAGCTCAGAAGAGCTGAGTCAAGGTAAAAGAGCAAGTAAGTGGCAGAGTCTTTAATATTTAGAGCTAGGGGGTTGGGGATTTAGCTCAGTAGGTTCTCAGCTCTGGAAGGAAAAAAAAAAAGACAAAATAATATTTAGAGCTAGAACTCACAGTGGGCACAGGCTCCCCTACCACCAACAAATAGCTGTAACCACACCCTAACTGTTCTAGAAGTCCAGTGTGTGCTATGGCAGGAGCTGCTGCAGGCCTCCACCCTGATGCTGGTGGTCTCTTGGACAGTTCATGCAGCCCGAAGCCCCATGGGGGACTCTTTCAGACGCAGGGCCGTGTGACCAGGCACTTCAGACATTGTATGATAGATGGAGACACCAGGAACCAGAGCCCCGTTGCTACTTACTACTAGTTTTGTTTTTTAAATGTATTTATTATTTTAATTAATTAATTTGTTTATTTATTTATTTGGTTTTTCAAGACGGGGTTTCTCTGTATAACAGCCCTAGCTGTCTGGACTCGCTGTGTAGACCAGGCTGGCCTCAAACTCACAGTGATCCACCTACCTCTGCCTCCCAAGTGCTGCGATTAAAGGTATGTGCCACTACACCCGGCTGAGTTTACTAGTTTTGAGACTCGGTTCCACTTGTCAGCTTGAAGGGTTCTAGAATCATCTGTGAACACCGTCAGTTTCTCTGGGCTGTATATCCTGAAGCAATGCTGCCTGGGCATCCTGAGCCAGGCTTACATCTAGTTTGGTGGAGAACCAACTTGCTTCTGAAATGGATGCAACAGTCCACTCTCACCCATAGCTTTATGAAGGACTTTATCGTCTGGTTTGTTGAGTAGCCTTGGCTGACCTGGAACTGGATCTGTAGTCCAGGATGGCCTTGTACTTGTTAGAATTCAGGAATAGCTGCATATACTGACCACTCGAGCACCAGGCTCAGACTGATGGATGTTTATTTGATCCTTGAACAAGAACTGACCGGTTAGAGCCACAGTCTGAACTCAAGAATCAGACTGTGACATTGGTCGGCTTCCAAGGCAGCTTTTTATAAGAAACCCTTAGGCAGGGCGTGGTGGCGCACGCCTTTAATCCCAGCACTTGGGAGGCAGAGGCAGGCAGATCGCTGCGAGTTTGAGGCCAGCCTGGTCTAGGACAGCCAAGGTTACACAGAGAAACCCTGTCTTGAAAAGCCCAAAAAAAAGGGGGGCTGGAGAGATGGCTCAGCGGTTAAGAGCACTGACTGCTCTTCCAGAGGTCATGAGTTCAATTCCCAGCAACCACATGGTGGCTCACAACCATCTATAATGTGATCTGATGTGCATTGTATACATAATAAATAAATAAATCTTAAAAAAAAAACAAAAAACAATACTAACTTAAAAAAAAAAAAAAAAAAAAAAAAGCCAAAAAAAAAAAAAAAAAAAAAAAAAAAAAAAAAAAAGGCCAAAACAAAAACAAAACAAAACCTTAACCAGGTAACCAGGTGGGAAGTAGGGGGAGAGCTGTATTACATCATTTTGATTAGCTAAACACAAACGGAATGGATTTTGTTCTGAGCACAATGTACCCAGGTGGCTAGACAAAGCCTTTTAAGCTGATTGGCTGGGATTTAGGGTAGGGCTGTTCTTGGGGGCTTTCCAGCTCTCTGGCAGTAACAAACACAGCAGGATGTTGCGGTCTTAACTTTAATAGGCATCATCTATCTTTACTCCAAGAGGAACATGCATCTATCACCTATTGTTTTATCCTGAGCAGCAAGCATTGGACCTTCCTGGGCCTGAGAACTTGAGCTGAATTTCACCTTACAATCACAACGGCAACTTGGAGTCAAAGCAGTGGAGGTTAAACAGGTTACAACAGTACTCACGGGGATCCACCTGCCTCTGCCCTGCGAGCGTGAGTGCTTCCATTAAAGGTGTGCATCGCCACACTTCTGCTCAATATGTGCTTCTTAGCCTACGTTGACTATCCATAACAGTGTGTTTCCTTATTGACGTTTTTATACTTGTATGTAATGTACTTGGATCATACTCGCCCCTCCCCCTTTGCTCCCTCATGTCCTTCTGCAAACCTGGCTGACCCCTCCCCGTCCCCTTCCTCTTCCTTCCTAGCCCCACACTTCTACTTTCCTGTCTCTTTCTGAGTGTGTGGCCCAGAGTCTCACTAGGGTGCTCACTAGGGATGCCTTACCTGGCCCTCCACCACTGAAGATGTCGCTTCCTCTCCCGTCAACAAGTCAACTGCATGCAAATCCTCACGGGGGACTGGGGTCCCAGGAGCACCAACCCCCACCCCCATCCATGGGCTCACTCTTTCACGAAGGCTTCTATGTCTCCAAAGCTTCTCTAGACCAGTATTGTCCAACTTTCATGCTATACAACGTGCAGTCAAATGTTTTTGTTTTTGTTTTTGTTTTTTCAAGACAGGGTTTCTCTGTGTAGCCCTGGCTGCTCTGGACTCTCTTTGTAGACCAGGCTGGCCTCGAACTCACAGAGATCTGCCTGCCTCTGCCTTCCGAGTGCTGGAATTAAAGGTGTGCACCACCATGCCCAGCAATTTTATTTATTTTTCAAATCTTTTTATTTTAAGATTTATTTATTTATGGGCTGGAGAAATGGCTCAGAGGGTAAGAGCACTGTCTGCTTTTCCAAAAGTTTTGAGATTAATTCCCAGCAACCACATGGTGGGTCACAAACATCTGTAATGAGATCTGGCGCCCTTTTCTGCAATGCAGGCAAAGCACTGTATATGTAATAAATAAATAAATCTTTAAAACAATTTTAAAAGAATTTATTTATTTATTATGTATACCGTGTCCTGCCTGTAGGCACACCTGCATGACAGAAGAGCTCACTAGATCTCGTTCTAGATGGTTGTGAGCCACCATGTGGGTGCTGGGAATTGAAACTTTGGAAGAGCAGCCAGTGTTCTTAAACTCTGAGCATTCTATCCAGTAGCCCCGCCCTTTGTATTTGTTTGTTTGTTTGTTTATTGAGATAGGGTTTCTCTGTGTAGCCTTAGCTGTCCTGGAACTTGCTCTGTAGACCAGGCTGGCATCTGCCTCCTAAGTGCTGGGATTAAAGGCATGAGCTACCACTGCCTGGCCTTATTTTTATTTTGTTTTTCAAATCTTTTTCTTTTTTTTTTTTTTTTTTTTTGGTTTTTTGAGACAGGGTTTCTCTGTGTTAGCCTTGCCTGTCCTGGACTCACTTTGTAGACCAGGTTGGCCTTGAAGTCATAGCAATCCACCTGCCTCTGCCTCCTGAGTGCTGGGATTAAAGGCATGCGCCACCACCACCCGGCTCTTTTTCAAATCTTGATTTTAGTCTAACTCTCTCAGGTTACGAAGGGACTGTAATCAGGTATTTATTAGTCATTTGTGCTCATATTCAACTATTTCAGACTCCAAAGCTTGTACCATGACATGTCAGAGAGTGATCAATAAAGTGGCCATTGACACCTGTTCCCAGAGCCCCTTTCTGCAGCTTCTATTTTGTGATTTTGGACAACTGTGAAACCTCTCTGGGTCTATTTCTGTTAAGTAGGAATATTGGACAGGTGTGGTGGCTCATTCTTGTAATTCTAGTACTTGAGAGGATGAGGCAGGAGGATTGCTACAACTTCAAGACCGCTCTGGGTATATAGGTAAGCATCAGACCAACTAGGATTGCAAAGTAAAAAAATTTTTTCTTTTCTTTCTTTTTTTCTTCTCTATCTTGTGTGTGTGTGTGTGTGTGTGTGTGTGTGTGTGTGTGTGTGTGTGTGTTTGGTTTTTTGAGACAGAGTCTCTGTATGCCTGGCTGTCCTGGAGCTTGATCTATAAACCAGGCTGGCCTCGAACTCACAGAAGTCCTCCTGCTTCTGCCTCTTGAGTGCTGGCATTAAAGGTTTGTGCCACCACTGCCCAGCTCTAATAATTTTTTATTTTAAAGAATGCATATATTGTCAATGTAGTAGATGGTTTTGTGGCTTTAGAGTTGCGTGTAGGACTGTCACTGGCACAGACTAAAAGTCACAAGTGTTGCCCCTGTCCTAACAGGTCATCTCCACTCCACAGAACCTCTTACTTACAACGTTGCACGACACCAGCTCGCCTCTGAGTTGGCATTGTGTAGCCAAGCATTTCCCTTACAAGGGGGAAAGTTTTGAGAGGAACAGAGTGTGATTGACCAGTCATGCTTTCCTTTTATTTTACTTCTAGATTATTCTACAGTTCTAGAGAGCGGGTTTTTGGTTTTTTTTTTTTCGGGGGCAGGGTTACATTTTTTTTGAGACAGGGTTTTTCTGTGTTGCCTCAGCTTGGCCTCAAACTCAGAGATCCACCTGCCTCTGCCTCCTTAGTGTCGGGACTAAAGGTATGCACCACCACTGCCCGGCTTCCCAGGGAGTGTTTTACAAAGTCAGGGCTGTAATCCCAGCACTTGAGGAGGCAGAGGCAGGTGAATCACTGTGAGTTCAGGGCCAGCCTGGTTTACAGAGTCCAGGACAGCCAAAGCTACACAGAGAAACCCTGTCTCAAAAAACCAAAAAAGAAAAGAAAAGAAACACACAAGTCGCAGGATTTCAGAACACCAGAGGACACTCTTAACAGAGTGAAAAAGCAGCGCTTGAAATGGCGGGGAAATGCTTGTAAACTACGTGTGTGGTAAAGGGTTGACAATATGCAAAAAAAAAAAAAAAAAAAATCCCCTACAACTCAATAACAGGAAACCAACCTTGATTGAAAGAATAGACAAATGACTTAAACATACATTTCTCTGTAGAAAACATATAACTGCTTGATAAGCACATGAAAACGTGTTGAGCATCTCTGATCATTAGGGGAAATCAAAGCAAAGCAAAGCAAAGCACAATGAGAGAAAAACCGGAAAATATGAAGCAATGCTGAACATCCTATTGGGACTCTAAATAAGAGAAGCATGGGAGAATAGCAAAGTAGAAGGATCCAGAAGGTCCTAGAAACCTACAAGTAGAACATTATGATAGTCAGATTTGGGCCTAGGGGTCCCGCTCAAACTAAGGCACCAGCCAAGGACAATACAGGCAGTAAACTTTAAACCCCTACCCAGATCTAGCCAACAGTCAGAACATTCTCCACAGTTGAGTGGAGAGTGGGATATGACTTTCTCACGTACTCTGGTGCCTCACATTTGACCATGTCCCCTGGAGGGGGAGACCCGGTGGCACTCAGAGGAAGGACAGCAGGTTGCTAAGAAGAGACTGGATACCCTATGAGCATATACAGGGGGAGGTAATCCCCCTCAGGAACAGTCATAGGGGAGGGGAATAAGGGGAAAATGGGAGGGAGGGAAGAATGGGAGGATACAAGGGATGGGATAACCATTGAGATGTAACAAGAATAAATTAATTAAAATAAAAAAATAAATTTAAAAAAATTTTTTAAAAAATGAAGCAATGCTGAGCATGTTGGAGAAACCAGGTGTGTGTGTGTGTGTGTGTGTGTGTGTGTGTGTCTGGGTCTCATGCAGCCCTGACTAGCCTTGAATTCACTTTGTACAGGAGAATGAATTTGAGCCCCTGCTCCTTCTACCTCGACCTCCCAAGCGTTAGGATTGTAGGCGGCATCCACGTGTCAACCGTATGCAGTTCCGCGGACCTAAGCCTTGGCTTGCGCAGGCTAGGTAAGCATTCTACGCCCTGAGATACGTCGTCAGCCCCCGCTCTCCCCGACTGGAACCCATGTGTGTTGCTCATGGGGGTGTGAAATGATGCACCTGCTGTAGAAAAGATTAATGAGCAAGGCTTCTGGGCCTGATGACACCAGTCTGTGATACCAAGCTCGGAAGACCAAAGCAGGAGTTCGAGGCCAGCCTGGACCATAGAGTGAGACCTTGTCTCAAACAGACAAGCAAGCAAACAATGAACAAGGCTGGAGTGTAGCTCAGTAGAAGACCACTTAGTCTGTGAGGCCTTAGGCTCTTTTGTTTTGTTTTGCAGGGTTTCAAGCCTGGCCATGGTGGCGCACGCCTTTAATCCCAGCACTTGGGAGGCAGAAGCAGGTGGATCGATATGAGTTCGAGGCCAGCCTGGTCTACAAAGTGAATCCAGGACAGCCAAGGCTACACAGAGAAACCTTGTCTCGGAAAAAAAAAAAAAAAAAAAAGGGAGCGAGAGAGAGAGACAGGGTTTCTCTGTGTAGCCTTGGCTGTCCTGGACATGCATTTGTAGACCAACCATAGTTATTTTTGTTGGTACTTCATAACTGTAAAATTGCCACCATTATGAATCATAATGCAAATATATGTGTTTCCCCCCCCAATGGTTTTAGTTGACCCTTGCAAAAAAGTTGTTTGACCTCAGGGTGGGGCATAACCCACAGGTTGAGAACCACTGCCTGCATTCCTTCCCTTTCTGTTTGTGCCTTGAAAACCCCACCAGGATGGACTGTACCCTTGAACTGTAAGCCGTAATAAGTCCTTTCTCCCTGAAGTAGCTTTTGCCAGGGCATTCTAACACAGCCGCAGGAAGAGTAACCAAGACAACACAATTAGAAACAGTGAAGAAGAAAGCTGTGTTGGGGGAGGGGCACGCAAACTCAGACTCCCTCGGAAGACTTCCTCACAGCGGGTTCTCATGTTCAAGGTGGTGGCTCTGGCCTCTGAGGCCACAGAGTCTGAGTCACTGTGTATGAAAGACTTTGGTCAATAGGTCTCATCCGTGTGTGGTATTGTGCATTTGGCTGTCCGTCTGAGGGAAGGCGACTCAGGAAACAAAAATGATTTGTCCTTCAATTCCACAAATGCTTAGTGGTCTAGCCATATACTGTAGGGACAAGTTTTGAAAAAGGAGAGGACGTCCCTGCCTTCAAGTGACAATGGCAGGATTGTTTAAAAAAAAAAACAAGCAAACAAACAAACCCAAGCCAGGCATGGTGGCACACGCCTTTAATCCTAGCCCTTGGGAGGCGGAGGCAGGTGGATCCTCTACGAGTTCGAGGCCAGCCTGCTCTACAGAGCAAGTTCCAGGACAGCCAGAGCTATATAGTCAGACCCTGTCTCGAAAAAAAACAAGACCAAACCAAACCCAAGCACAGCAGAGTGTTCCATTCAACGCACAGTGGTCACAGCAAGTGTCCATTGTGAGTTTCTCTCCCCGGCTGCGCGCTCAGAATGTCGTGCTAGCAGTTTGAAATCGGCCATGTTGAAAGTATGGGTAAACACGAATGAGCAGGTGCTACAGATGAGGAGCTGTAGCGTCTCAGTCTCTGCTCTGCCACTAACAGGAAGTCACTTCACGTCCTAGGCTTATTTGTAGAACGGGCATAATAAGAAGCAATTCCTTTAGCCAGGCGTGGTGGCGCACGCCTTTAATCCCAGCACTCGGGAGACAGAGGCAGGCGGATCGCTGTGAGTTCGCGGCCAGCCTGGTCTACAAAGTGAGTCCAGGACAGCCAAGGCTACACAGAGAAACCCTGTCTCGAAAAACCAAAAAAAAAAAAAAGCAATTCCTTTCTGAGTCCTCTCCTGGGGGGAGAAGCCTAACTTGATACTTGGGGTAGGGTACGGGTTACTATTTATTATTAATTTATTTTTGTTATTAATTATTATTTATTTATGCTTCGAGACAGGGTCCCCCATAAGTGCAAGCTGCTCTCCAGTTTACTGTATTGACTGGGCTAGCCTGGGCTAGCCTTGAACTGCTGGTCCTCCTGCCTCTTGTTACTTGCAAGTGTTGGGATTACAGGTATCAGGTATGCATCACTCACTGGTTACTGGTGTGTGTGTGTGTGTGTGTGTGTGTGTGTGTGTGAGATGTGCTTGTGTGTGGGTGTGCATGTATAGCTGGATGCTGCAGTTGATCTTGTGTATGCTCCATAGTCTCAGGTCTGTGAGTAGTTTTTTGACTGATAATCTCTCTTCTGGTAACTGTTGATAACTTTTCCCTCCCCTGAGTTGGCGTCGACACTGTCCCAGGCTGGGAGCTAACCCACAATGACATCATCCCGGAACTAACTTCATATTCACATCTGGTAGAGGGGGCAAGGAGGGAGGTAACTGAAGCCAGTTATTTTGTTTTGTTTTTGTTTCTTTTTGGTTTTTCGAGATAGGGTTTCTTTGTGTAGCTTTGGCTATCCTGGACTGGCTTTGTAGACCAGGCTGGCCTCGAACTCACAGATCTCCCTACCTCTGCCTCCTTGAGCGCTGGGAGTTGTCACATTGTTTACAATGGATTTTCTGGCCTGTTAGTGGCTGCTAAGGTGAGGAATGTTTTGCTGCAAATCACTTTTATTTAGCTCTTAGCAGCAGCCAAACTTTAGGAAGGCAGGAGGGAGGGGAAAAGGGAGGAATGTGGCACTAGTTCTGGATTTGCCTCCCTGTCTGTCATTCCTGATTATTCGGCTTTAGGTCCCTGACAGAATCTCTGGTCCTCAGTTTCTCCAGCTGTGAAACATGAAGACAAGGACACTGTGTGGATGCATTAGGAGTTCCAGGGAGGCACGGAGAGAAAACGGTTTTGCTGTCTGCTAAGGAGCATCATGTTCACTTAGCATCCAAGGCAACTGACCAACTCTAGCAAGGCTGGTTACTTAATATCTATTTTCCTCTTTCTACCTCAAAGAACTCCTATCTGAGGAAGCTGGTTGAAACCCAGCTGTTACTAATGGGGTACAATTATTTTGTTGTTGTTGTTTTGTTTTGTTTTTCGAGACAGGGTCTTTCTGTGTAGCCTTAGCTGTCCTGGACTCACTTTGTAGACCAGGCTGGCCTCAAACTCACAGCGATCCACCTGCCTCTGCCTCCGGGAGGTGTGGGATTAAAGGCGTGTGCCACCACGCTCGGCTTCTATAAGGTGCAATTATGCAAGTTGTTTGGGAGCGTAGAATATGTTGTGCCTCTAAAATGTCATGTACTGTTTAAACTCACCAAGGAACTGTAGAGGTAAGGTTGGAACCCCGACTTCAGATTTAAGCACGTTTGTCTTAAGGTGTCCTCCTCCAAGACCTCTTATCTTGACCTGTGAGAAAGGGAAAAGAGAACAGAAAACAGCCCAGAGTGTGGAACCTTGTACACAGCTGGAGGCAATTCATTCGCAGACAACCCCTTCCCCCAAAGCAAGAGACTCGGCTACCATTTATCCCATGATACAAAAATGCCAACAGTTGGGGGCTGGTGAGATGGCTCAAGGGTTAAGAACACTGGCTGCTCTTCCAGAGGTCCTGAGTTCGATTCCCAGCAACCACATGGTGGCTCACAACCATCTATAACATGATATGATGCCCTTTTGTGGTGTGCAGGTGTACATGCAGGCAGAGTACTGTATACAAAATAATAAATAAATCTTAAAAAAAAGAGCCAACAATTGGGGGGGGGGGAGGCCCAGCTGTTGAGAGTATGTTCTGAGCTGTGCAGTGGTGGTGCACACCTTTAATCTCAGTACTCAGGAGGCAGAGGCAGGTGGATCGCTGTGAGTGTGAGGCCGGGACAGCCAAGGCTACACAGAGAAACTCTTGAAAAACAAACAAACAAAACAAAAAGCCTAGCTCACCTTAAATGGGAGAGGCTGTCACCTGAGTCCTTCACTGGTGGCCTGGCGTGGGTTTTATGTATGGGCTCCATGGATCACCTCAAAAAGTCCTGATAGAGAAGCGAATGGTGGAGGAACAAGAGAAGAATCTATTCAGCATTACCACATTGGGAAGAAACATGGGGACCCATGTCCTCGGGGTCCTGACAAGAGTTTCTTCCTCCTAGAACCGTACAGAAAGAGAAAAGGCATTTTGGTTGGCTTAAAAGGGTGGAGACAACAGGGTCTGGAGACAGGGACAGTAACTTCCTAAGGACAGTATTCCATGGTGGAGAACAAGTCCATGATGGGGACAGCTTTGTCCCTGGGCCACTTCCTCAGTCTCCTTAGCTCCTGAATTTGAGGCCCCTGGTAGACTATGCAGGCCAGCCTCTAAGCCATGGCTAGCAAGCGCAGGGGGCACAGTTAGATGGAGTGAGTGCGCGGCGTCAGAAATATCGAACCCGGGACACACTAGTGAAGCACTGTGCCTACAAGTCACACTCCCCGTACCCAGAACCTCTCTTGTTTCCTGCATCCATTGGTCCTTATGCTGGCCATCAAGGGAGTGACCCCAGCCCTCCTGCCCCCAAAACAAATCAATTGTTATTCTCCGTGAGAGCCCGTCCTCTCCTATGGGGACGGCAATTGTGGACACACACAAGATCTCAGAGTGTTGGGAGGCACCCCAGGAGTCCCATTAGGTCGAGAAGCTGTACTTTGCTTCTTCTTCCATGCCAGCCTCGCCTGGGATTCTGTCTTCAGTTGCATCTGCACACAGCCTAAGGCTTTGCAGATTTGGAGCTGCCTCAGTCCAGCCCTTGCCAGGGCCACACCAAGGTGTCCACTCCTCCGATCCTGGTCTGGGACCATCTGAAATCTTGTCTACGAAGGGTTTCTGCAGCTGGGTCAATGTCACCATATCTTTCTCTCTACCAGCCCAACACGCTCCACTTCAGATTTTTTTTTTTTTTTTTTTTTTTTTTTTTTTTTTTTTTTCGAGACAGGGTTTCTCTGTGTAGCCTTGGCTGTCCTGGACTCACTTTGTAAACCAGGCTGGCCTCGAACTCACAGCAACCCACCTGCCCCTGCTTCCCCAGTGCTGGGATTAAAGGCGTGCACCACCCCCTACCACCCCCCCCCCCCCCGGCCTGGTCCACTTCTGGGTGGGCTTCAGCTATGGAGCTCTGAGCCTGTCAGAGGAAGGGAGTGCAGCCTAGAACCAGAGCTTCTGGGCTTGAATCCTCAGAGTGTGTGACTTGGAGCTGTCCACTTCCCCTTTCCAAGTGTCTTAACAGATAACCAACCAGTCTGTGGTGCTGAGCCTGCCCTTCGACTTGAGAAACGGCTTCTCAGTGCACTGCTGGAGAGAAAAGCAGCAACATCTGCCAGAGGCAACTCTCAGTGATCAAGCAGTGGAAGATCAGCCACAGAGCAAATGAGCCAAGAGTCGGCTGCTTAGATTCAGGTGCCAACTGACCCTCAGTGTCCCCCTAACACCCTCTGCCCCCCCCCCCCCCCCCCCCGCTCCAGTTTTGGCATGTGAAGAGGGAAGCAGTGTGCTGAGGCTTGCACTGAGTTAGAAACAAAGTAAGTGCTGACAGGGGATATGGAGGGGGTCTCAGTGGTTAGGCGCACTTACTGCTCTCTTCCAGAGGAAGACTTTCCCAGCACCCCACCAAGAGTAACAACGGTCTGCTGAGGTAACAACACACCTAAACACCTATAAAATAAAAATAAAAAAAAAACACACAAACAAAAATCCCACCTCTGATACATGGACCAGTCTGTGTCCCCCCCCCCCCCCCCCCCCCCCCCACCATTTTTTTTTTTTTTTTTGTGACTCAGGGTCTTAAGTAGCTCAGGCTGGCTTTGAACTCACTACTTAGCTGAGGATGACCTTGAATTTCTGGGATTACAGGCATATGCAACCAATCTTACTTTTGCAGTGCTGGGGATCGAACCCAGATTACATGCTAGGGAGAAAAAAAAGCCACCTCAACTCGCTAGGCTACAGCCTCAGCCCTGACTTCTAACATTTCTTTTCTCCCCTCATGGTGCCAGGGACTGAGTTAGGGCATCCTATACCATAGGCAAGAACTCCTACATGGAGTCAAAACTCTACCTATGTTTCTCTTTCATTTAATTTAATTAGGATAAAGTTCAAAGACAGGAATTACTGCCCTTCTAAAATATGTTTTGGTTTTTTTGTTTGTTTGTTTGTTTGTTTTTGATTTTTGAGACAGGGTTTCTCTGTGGAACCTTGGCTGTCCTGGACTCACTTTGTAGACCAGGCTGGCCTCCAACTCAGCTATCCACCTGCGTCTGCCTCCCAAGTGCTGGGATTAAAGGTGTGTACCACCACCCTGCCTATTTATTTTTATTGTATTTGAGGCAAGATCTCCCTCTGTAGGCCTGGCTGGCTTGGAACACATTATATAGTTCAAGTTGGCCCCAAACTCACTGAAATCCTCCTGCCTCAGCCTCCTGAGTGATGAGTTTACAGATGTGAGGTAACCACTTTGAACTCCAAACTGTATTTAGTGTTCTAGGGCATCCACCAGAGAAGACCACTCCGACAGAGGCTTAAGCCAACACACAGTCTTTACCAGCTAACTGGAGGCTACACTGGGTGTTCAGATCCCAGGGTAGCCCCGAGACTTAGTGGGGAGCTCTTAAGTACAAAACCCATATCCTGGGTTGACATAATACAGTTAACAAGAGCAGTTAGCCAGAAATAAAACTATGGAAGCCAAAAGGCAAGGCTAGTACATTTAGAGACTTTCCCAGAACTATATATAGGCTTTGATGGGTTAGGTCTTTGTTTCTTTTGGCAGGTAGTGCTGTCTCTGTGCTGAGTTTTATGGCCTGCATGGTACTTCCATCATGGAGTCTGTTTTGGTTTGGTTTGGTTTTTTGGTTTTTCGAGACAGGGTTTCCTTATGTTATCTTGGCCATCCTGGACTCGCTTTGCAGACCAGACTGGCCCTGAACTCAGAGCGATCTGCTTGCCTCTGCCTCTGCCTCCTGAGTGCTGGGAATGGAGTCTGTTGTGCTAAGGTCTGGGCTCCTGTTGTGCCAGTTACATCATCAGCAAATTAAACAAGTACTGATCTTGTCATATATTTGTCAGTACTAACAGTTACAATATTTTGTTTCTTTGCTTTTGTTTTTGTTAGCATCTTTCTATTGTAGCCCCGGCTGGCCTGAAATTTAGTGTGTGAATGAGACTGACATTTAACTAGCAGTTATCCTCTCTGCCTCTGCCGCCTGAACAGTAGGATTAGCATGGCAGGAACCACCATGCTTAGTTTTCTCATTTCTTTCTTTCTTTCTTTTTATTTTTTTATTTTATTTTATTTATTTATTTATTTATTTTTTGTGAGACAGGGTTTCTCTGTGTAGCCCTGGCTGTCCTGGACTCACTTCATAGACCAGGCTGGCCTTGAACTCACAGAAATCCACCTGCCTCTGCCTCCCGAGTGCTGGGATTAAAGGCATGCACCACCATACCCAGCTTGCCATAATTGAAAAGTTTTAATTATTTTTTGAGATGGGGCCTTATTATGTAGCCCAGGATGGCCTGCAGCTGGCCTGGAACTCTTGACTCTTCTGTCTCTACTTGTGGGTGCTAAGATAACAGACATGCACAATTATTATTTTTTTTTTTTGCTTTTATTAATATTTAAAGTACTTCCTAAATGACTTAAGTTTTGTCCTTTTAACAGCAAAGGTGGGCAGGGTGTGGCACTAACGTCTTCAGAGCTGGGGAGGGGCAAATTTCTTTGAAGAGGGAACTTAGAAAGAAAAAAACATCCAGAGCGCACTTTGTAAATAGTTTGAAGATTGAGGGCGTTGCTCTTCCTGTTTAGTGCTGGGACTTCTCTTTTCAGAGACGTCCGTTTCCATAGGTCTTGTTCAGTTCCCTAAGCTTTCTATTTGCAGGTGTGGAATGTGGAAGTATCCACGAGTGATGGCAACTTGTCACCTTAGATGAAAATTCAGGTCAATTTCTAAGGCTCTTTGAACATGAGTTGAATGGTCTCTGTATAAGTCAGAGGAGAAAATTGCATCATTTTAGAAAGTTGTTGCTACAAGGGGAGGTGGCAATGCCTGTAATCCCAGGTCTGTGGAGTAGAGGCAAGAGGATTAAAAAAAAAAAAAATACACACACACACACACACACACATATATATATATATATATATTTTTTTTTTTTTGAGACAGGGTTTCTCTGCATAGCTGCCTTGGACTCACTTTGTAGACCAGGCTAGCCTCGAATTCACAGTGATCCACCTGCCTCTGCCTCCCGAGTGCTGGGATTACAGGCATGCACCACCACACCCAGCAAGAAGATCTTACAAAAACAAAACAAGGAAATCGGAGGCTGAGGCAGGAGGATTGTTGTGAGTTCAACATAAGCCTGGGCTATGTAGTAAAGGTTCAGATTTATCTGCACTATGGTGTGGCACCCTTGTTTCAACAATCAAGACAAGGGGCCGGGGAGACGGCTCCGCGGTGAGGAGCACTGGCTGCTCTTGTGGAGGGGCCTGGTTCGGCTCCCACACCAGTGTGGTGGTCCACAACCACTCATAGCTCTAATGCCAGGGAACCTGCCACCCCCTTCGGGCTTCTGAAGGCTCCTGTTTGCCTGAGGTGCACATAAACTCACACACACATAAGTTCTCCCCTCCCCTTCAAGTTAATAAATAAGTCTTAAAAACAAAAACAAAACAAAACTCCCAAGGAGCTCGGGGCACAGGTCAGTGGTAGAGTGCTTGCTGGGCGTATGGGAAGTACCCTGGACTCCATTCCCAGTGTTACAAGGAAGGAAAGAAGAAAGGAAGGAAGGAAGGAAAGATCATTGGAGGTGGGTAAGACTCAATTTCTCTCCCTGTAAAATGGGGAGGCCCTGTACTTGAGCCTGCAAAAACCTGGCAGGATTTTCTTGTTAAATTTCTTTGTCTTGGGGCTGGAGAGATGGCTCAGTGGTTAAAAGTTCTGCCTGCTCTTCCAAATTACCTGGGGTTCAATTCCCAGCACTCACATGGCAGCTCACAACTGTCTGTAACTCCAAGATCTGACACCCTCACACCAATGCACATAAGTTAAAATTAAATAAAATATTTTTTAAAAAATTTCTTTGTCTTGGGAAATAAAAAAAATCAAGAGTGATGGACCAAAGTAACTTCATTTTGCCTAACATTTTCGTTTCTGTATGGGTGACCTACTCTTGAACTCCGGATCTAGAAAAACCCACAGAGATACACTTGGCACAAAGATACAGAATTGCCAATTAGTTGGAAAATAAAGTACTAAAAGATCAGCTGCTCCCCTGGATTTCTCAAGAGTTACTCCTCAGAAGTTAGTTATTCCTCAGAAGTTAAGCATTTGTGGTTTGATACCGGACTACTACCGGACAAATATCAATTAGTTCAAGGAATAATCAATAGGACGCTTGCCAAAGTAGAAATTTACTTACTTGCTCTCTCGCTTGCTACAATCTATAAAAAGTTCTTTCCCACTTGTACTCGGGACTCACATCTGACCCGCTGTGTCTGTGATAGTGTGGGTCCCAGCTTAAGCTGAACAGTCAATAAACGAGACCCTTGTGTGTTTGCATCCGAATCGGCTCCTAGTGTTATTGGTTTTGTTTGTTTGTTTGTTTGCTTGTTTTGTTTTTTCGAGACAGGGTCTCTCTGTGTAGCCTTGGCTGTCCTAGACTTGCTTTGTAGTCCAGGCTGGCCTCGAACTCACAGTGATCCGCCTGCCTCTGCCTCCTGAGTGCTGGGATTAAACACATGCTCCACCATGACTGGCTTTGGCTCCTAGTGTTGATTGGGGTTTCATTTCAGCCGGGCACAACAAGAGCAAGGGAAGCTGAGAGAAGTACAGATTTTGTCGTGGAGGGAGACAGCAGGTTGTGGAAGCATCACTAATCGCTTTTCCATGTGAACTCTCTGGGGGTTAGGCCTGTTAAAAACCCAAGGTACAGGCAGACTCACTGGACCCATAAGGAAAGTTAAGTTGTCTGCTCCATCCCCACAGGGCCAACACGTGGATCCCAAACCCGCATCCTACTTTGCCCTGCTTCTCATGAGGAGAGGCTGTGGGCAGCTGGGAGAAATTCAGCAGCCATCAACCCCAGGAGGGACTGATGTGAGCGAGGGAGAGGGGACCTAGGAGAAAAGCAAGGCTGTTAATGGGGCTGCTTTGGGGCCAGATTCTCAATGAGCTGCTTGTTTACCTGTGGGATTTAGTGGATGACAAGAAATTCCAGAGAAGGAAGGTCAGACAAGAAATTCCAGAGAAGGAAGGTCAGTCAAGCTAGAATAAAGCAAGAGTCAGAGGTCGCTGCCCTCCACCCCGGCCACTCCCTTAGACACCGGGAGGGACTCCGGGCTTTCTGACCTGGACAGGGAGTTCAAGCCAACTTGAACTTCCCAAGAATTACTGATTTTTTGTGTGTGTGTGTGTTTTGAGACAGGGTTTCTCTGTGTATCCTTGGCTGTCCTGGACTCACTTTGTAGACCAGGCTGGTTTCGAACTCACAGCGATCTGCTTGCCTCTGCCTCCCAAGTGCTGGGATTATAGGCATATGCCACTACACCCGGCTACATAAGTTTATTTTTAACTGATTGTACTATTCAACTTTATCACAAGAATATACATCTTAGGTTCAATAGATAAGGTAAAATATTTAGATAAGGTCTTCAAAAACCTCAGAGACCCACAGAATATGACATTTAAAGATTTTTGTTTGTTTGTTTGTTTGTTTTGAGGACTCTTTGAAAATGAGACAGGTTGACTCCTGGCAACACCCAGCCTGCCTCAAAGAGTATTGATCAACCCCCTTATGGAGATGGCTTCAGATGTGGCAAACCAGCCACTGGGCAAAAATGTCCTTGTTTTCTGCCACAGACAGAATTCTGCCTGAAATGGACACACTTGGGTGCAGGTGGAGTTGACGGCCACACTCTGCAAGACAGGGTAGGCAAATCCTCAGTAGTCCCTGCTTCACAAATATGTCTGTCAGATATACTGGGCCAGAAGGCTGAAGATGATGCTCCAACGTGTTAAAGAGTTTTGAGTGACTGTTCAGGCAGCAAAGTGTCCCTGTCATTTTTTCATTTTGGAAGCTGTTAACCTGCACTTCCTGTTTACTCAGGTAATTACTTTTATTCCTTCTCAAGTCTCTGATGGAGGTGAAGACAGCAAAACATTATGAGAGTAACATGAATATAACAATTGTTTTGTGGTTCTTGTGTGTGTGTGTTGTCTGTTGGTGTAATAATATAAATGTATAGATAAAAGTGTTTTTTTATTAGACCAAAAAGGAATTGTGGAGGAATGTCTTGAGTGGATGTAACAACTGTCAATAAAGTGCTGTTTAGCCAATCAGCTGGGCAGAAGGACAAGAAGTGGAAGGTGGGACTTCCTGGAGATGGAGAAGAGCTGGGAGTTGACAGTTGATGGTTGGCAGTTGATGGAGGATGGGGAAGAGAAGCCACTGGAGAAGGATCAGATTGGCAAATGCTTGGGGTATATGGAGCTTATGAGGATTAAAATAGTTTATTTTAGTTTATTGTTAGATAATTAGCAGTTTAGACTGCCCAGCTTAGTGCTTGCAGCTTTGAATTAGTTTCAGCGTGTCAGTTATTAGCTTCCTAGGCTGAACGGATAACAATTCTAACAGTGGTAGCCACAGCTGGAGCCTGGGTCCTCTGAACTCTGGTATGGGTTTCACAAGATGATCAGTGAATTTCTGATAAGGAGATTTGGTGAACACAGTCTCTTTCCAGAGGTCACGGGTCAGGTAGATGTAGGTCTTGGAGATTCCATGAAAGGAAGCCTTGGCAAAGTTGCCCAGGAGAGCAGTGCTGCCCCTGGCTGATGTGTAGCAGTCATCAATACTGGCCATCATAAGTAGCTTCTTGGGCCAGTGCCTCTGGGGACAGAGATGAGACACACTAAAACAGAGCCACAGCAGCCTGTCACCTTGCATGGAACAGTGTGTGGCTTGCCAATCTTGTTCCCCCAGTAGCCTCTCCGCACAGGGACGATGGAAAGCTTAGCCAAGATGTTGGCCTCTCGGATGGCAGTGGCCACCTCCTTGGAGCATTTAACACAAAGACCAATGTGACCTTTGCAGTCTCCAATAGTGACAAGCCTTGAACCCGGCCTGCTGACCAGCCCATGTCTGTTTCTGCACTGGCATGATCTTTAGAACCTCAACCTTTAGGGATGCACCCAGGAAAAAGTCAATAATCTCAGATTCCTTAATGGGCAGGGAGAACAGATAAGTCTCCTCCAAGGACTTGATCTTCATGTCCTTAACCAGGTGGCCCAGCTTGGTCAGGGGCAGCCACTCCTTGTCTTACCTCCACGAGCCCTGCAACCTCAACCATGGCTATGCCCTTGGGAACTGCTGTGGCCTCCTAATCCTGAGCGCCCCCTCCTCACCCTTCAACCCCCTACCCTCTCCTCCCCATCCTCCGGCCCCGGCCCCGCTGCACCAGCATCATCTGACATTTGGTGGTTTCCCGAGGAAGAAACCATTAAAAAAAAAAAAAAAACTTATTTATTGGGAAGGGAGACTATGCAAGGATACACATGTGGAGGTCAGAGGACAACTTGAGGAAGTCAGTTCTCTTTTTTTTTTTAGCCTGTGAGTCCTGGGAACTGAAGCTGGGCCACCAGGCTGGATGGGGAGCACCATTAGCCACAGAACCATCTCACTAGCTTGGTTTTCTTTCTTTCTTTCTTTTCTTTTCTTTTTCTTTCTTTCTTTTTTTTTTTTTTTGAGACAAGGCTTCTCTGTGTAGCCTTGACTGTCTCGGACTTGCTTTGTAGACCAGGCTGGCCTCGAACTCACAGCAATCTGCCTGCCTCTGCCTCCCGAGTGCTGGGATTGAAGGTGTGCGCACCACCACGGCATGGCTTGGTTTTCATTTTTAAGATGGATCTCATTGTAGCCTAAGCCGGTCTTAAATTTGCTATTAAACCGAGGATGACCTGTAAGCCCTGATCTTCTGCCTCTTCCTCCTGAGGTCTCGGATGTTGGTGTGCGCCACCTTCAACCCCGGCATCTCACTTTGTTGCCTTGCGGTCAAATCTTGCTATGCAGCCCAGGCTGGTCTTGAACTTACAATCTTCCTCCCTGAGACTCCAGAGGGCTCTATTAGAGGCATGTGTTACCGTGTCTGGTTTCTATCATTTTATCTGTGAAGACAGGAAAAGACCGAGGGAAAAGGGGGCCTGATAACAGGCAATTAGCTGTGGGAAAGCAACAAGGAAAGGCTGGAAGATAAGGCTTTCTTTCATAGGGTTGGTTGGAACAGATTTATCTTGGCAGCAGCTTCCGATTTTCAGCGATAAGCGTGGTTTCCTCTCTGTTTCACACGTGCAATCAGTGCCCTGGGTAGAAGATGGGCAGGAAGACAGCCCCTCCTGCAGCTCCCATCTCCCGGTCACCTTCTCCTCAGAATGACTCCTCAATGAGTTAAGACGCTGCACCAGGGACTGGACAGCTTTTTTCCCCTTCTTTCTTTCTTTCCTTCCTTCTTTCTTTTCCTTTTTTCTTTTGGCTTGTTCGAGACAAGGATTCTCTATGTAACCCTGGATGTGCCTGGAACTCACTCTGTGGACCAGAGGTCCACCTGCCTCTGCCTCCCAAGTGCTGGGATCAAAGGCGCCTGCAACCCACCGCTGGCTTGGGGCTGCATGTTCAGATCACCTGCGGTGCCGGGCGTGGTGGCGCACGCCTGTAATCCCAGCACTCGGGAGGCAGAGGCAGGCAGACGGATCGCTGTGAGTTCAAGGGCAGCCTGGTCTACAAAGTGAGTCCAGGACAGCCAAGGCTATACAGAGAGACCCTGTCTCAAACAAAACAAAACAAAACTAAACAAAAAACCAGATCGCCTGCGGTTGCTACTCTCCGTGGCCTTGCCCCAGCCAAGCCAGCAGGTGGTAAGCCAGACAGTAAAATTCTCTCTCTTTCCCACATTCTGACTCCCTTTTAATATCTTTGATCCAGGTGAGAAGTCCAAAAGTGATAAAACTGGGTGCTCATTTTCCTGTCGCCTCTATACACCAGGAGGGCTCCCACTCATTTCTATAGAGCAGGACACACATATTGGCATTTCCATAATGGTCTCCTGTTCACAGGATTCTGGAGACTTCTTGGTTCTGAGTCTTCCTTTCTTCTAGTTTGAACGGATTTATCTCACAAACAAGCTGATTGCTGACCAAGCCAAACAATAACCGAACTTGTACAGGGTGTTTCTGCTGAAGTGGGCAGGAGAAAGAGGAACCATAACTGATGGGTGACAATCTGAGTCAAAAAATCTTCCTCAAGTTCAAAAGCAAAACAGGACAGGCATGAGCAGAGTCAGGGGTCAGCGCTGGAGCCGAAGGAGAGGGGGTTGGGCTAAGTGAGGTGCTATTCTAGGCAGTGGCCCCTGGGCTTTTCCTCTTTTTGTTGTTTGTTTTTTGTTTTGCTTTGACTCGGTAGTCTGTGATGGCTGGTTGGCTGGAAGTATGTTGTAACAGAGTGCAAACACATTTGCACTCCTCTGCCATCTATTTTAAATGAACAACTTCCAGAATGAGTTATATTAGACAACTGGCATCTCTTTAAGTTTGCATTTATTTTATTTTTATTATTTATTTTTATTAATTTTTAAAAACATTTTTATTTTTTACATAGACATTTATATTATTACACATATGTACAATAAACTACCTATGGCAAAAAGAACCATGACACAATCAGGAATTATATAAATGTTACAGTCTTAGTGTTTTGGCTATTTGTATTTGACAGCCTTGAAGAAAACATCTTTCCTATCTTGGTGCGTCTAAAATTTTGAATGTAAATCAATCTCCAGCATTTATTTATTTATTTATTTATTTTTAGCTTTTCAAAATTTTTATTCATTTTTTTAATGTGTATTTGTGTTTTGCCTGCACATATGTCTGTATGAGGGTGTCAGATCTTGGAGTTACAGACAGTTGTGAGCTGCCATGTGGGTGTTGGGAATTGAACCCGGGTCCTCTGGAAGAGCAGTCAGTGCTTTTAATTGCTGAGCCATGGGCTGGAGAGATGGCTCAGCGGTTAAGAGCGCTGTCTGGATCTTCCAGAGGATCTGAGTTCAATTCCCAGCAACCACATGGTGGCTCACAACCATCTGTGTCTGCTTCTGGTGTGCAGGAGTACTTGCAGATAAAACATTCATATACAATAAATAAATAAATAAATAATTGCTGAGCCACCTCTCTAGCCTGCTTTTTTTTTGTTTTTCAAGTTATTTTTTTTTTAAATTGTGTGCATGTGTGTGGGTATGTGTATGTGCAAATACAAGTACTTCGGAGTCCAAAAGGGGGCATCAAGTTCCCTGCGTCAGACTTACAGGTAGTGGTGAGCTACCTAAAGTGGGCACTGGGACCTAAACTTAGGCCCTCAAGAGCAATATGTACTTTTTACTTCAGCTCCTAAATGTTTTACATTTTCAAGTGCTTTTTTCTTCTTTTTTCAAGACAGGCTTTCTCTGTGTAGCCTTGGCTGTCCTAGACTCATTTTGTAGACCATGCTGGCCTCAAACTCACAGAGATCCAGCTGCCTCTGCCTCCTGAGTGCTGGGATTACAGGAGTGTGCCACCATGTCAGCTTTTAGTGCTTTTTTTGAGGCAAGATTTCATGTGATTTCAGGCTGGCTTGTTACTATGTAGCTATGTAGCTCACCTCCCTGTGTCTGTAGCTGAGTGCTAGGATCTTAGGCTTGTACCACATAGTCCAATGGATTTGGTTCTTGGCATCAGTTAATCAGTGACCCTTCCCCAAATAGTGCCTGTTAGCTCTGTTCCATGAGTCATGTTAGCATGGCTAGCAGTGCAATGGCAGAGCCATAGGCAAAGGGCTGTATTGGACATTTCAAGATTTATGTCTTGGGGCTGGGTGTGGTGGCGCACTCCTTTAATCCCAGCACTCAGGAGGCAGAGGCGGGCGGATCGCTGAGAGTTCGAGGTCAGCCTGGTCTACAAAGTGAGTCCAGGATAGTCAAGGCTAACACAGAGAGACCCTGTCTCGGAAAACAAAAAACAAAAACAACAACAACAAAGATTTATGTCTGAGTCTGGAGAGATGGTTCAGAGGTTAAGAGCACTGACTGCTCCTCCAGAGGACCCGGGTTCAATTCCCACCACCCACATGACAGCTCACAACTGTCTGTAACTAAGATCTGACACCCTCATGCACATATACATGCAGGCGAAACACCAATGCATATTAAAAAAAAGAAAAGATTTATGTCTTTAAGGGAAGGGATGGCTGCAGACGGAGGGGCAAGGAGTTTTTCAATTTTAGAAAAAGTGAAGGAGGAAAAAAACGTTAAGGAAATTAAGACATCAACCAGAAGCGCGTCTTTGGCTTTGCTGTCTCTGGCTTTCTGAAAGTTATTGTTAATGTTGTTCTTTATTCTTTGGAAATTTCATACATATACACAATGTATCTTAATTATATCCACCCCAAACTTCCCCTTCCCGGTCTCCACGATACGCTCCTTTGTGTTCCTCTTCTTTCTTCTCCTTCTTCGTTTCTTCTATAACCCATGGAGTCCAATTGGTGCTGCCTGCTTGAATAGAGGCAACCTAGCAGTGGCCACGACCTCGTCCCCTGCCAGCATCGGTTGCAGAAGCTCCACAGCTGGTGGGGTGGAGCCTCAAGAACCTTCTGCCATCCAGACTAACTGTATCCTAACTGCACCCTCCGCTTCCTGGCTCACGCTTGGATGTAGTTTGTTCCCTTTGATGTTCTTTTTTTTTTTTTTTTAAGTCTATTTATTTATTATATATACAGTGTTTTGCACTCCAGAAGAGGGCACCAGATCTTATTGTAGATAGTCGTGAGCCACCATATGGTTGCTGGGAATTGAACTCAGGACCTTTGGAAGAGCAGTCAGTGCTCTTAACCTCTGAGCCATCTCTCCAGCCCCCCTTCCGTGTTCTTTAAGCTCATAACAAGCCTTAGGATCTGGGCACTGAGTTTACAGAACCTGAACTTTTGGCCTCAGTCATGGGGACTCTATGATCATAAACAGATTAATCCCGGCTCTCGTGGGAGTGGGTCCACTCTCCTGTGACTTGGTGAGTTGTCACGAGAGCTGGCTTTCCTAAACCGAGGTCACCACTGGAGAATTGTCCCTTCTACACACACAGTCGCTGGTCTGTGTAACCAGTTTTCCTTCCCGCTTCCCCATCTTGTTACGACAGAGCTGGAAAGCAGGAGGCTTTGTCGGGCACCAGCAATGACGGTCACTGACCCAAGAGCTAAATAAACCTCTCTCTCTAGAAAGTGTTCGGACTTGGATTTTTACTTTTGGATATTTGAGACAGGGTCTCCCAGACTGGACTTGGCCTAGAACTCATTATGTAGACCAGGCTAGCCTTGAACTTCTGGTGGCAATCTTCCTGCTTTCTGCCCCAAGAGTGCTGGGTTAAGGACCTCTACTCCCCTATCTGGCTCTTGTCTCTGGTACCTGTGCTGGATTGAGAATTTAACCCAGGGCTCACAGAAGCCAGGCAAGCATTTACCACTGAGCTCCATTCCTGCTTCTGGGCTTTATAGAGCAACACAAGAAAAACTACAACTTCCTTGTCTTTTCCCTTCATGGTTTTCCCCTTTATTCCTCACTCAACCGTCGCTCACTTTCTTTCCTTTTCTTTCTTTCTTTCCTTCTTTCCTCTGCTTCCCGAGTTCTGGGATTAAAGGTATGTGCCCACCGCCCAGCAGTTCTGCAATTCTTATCTGTAAAAATAAGAACAGTGACAGCCTCTACCTTAGGATTTTCCTGAGGCTTAAATGGGCCAATACACGCAAACCCTTTAGGACAAAGCCTGGCACACAAGCTACATGTGCGTGCCAGTGCCTGGCTTTGCTACCTGCCCTTCTTATTTGGTGTGGCAGACAGACACTTTGGGACATGTTATATGCATTCTTTTTCATGCCAAAGAAGGCTTCCCTCAGGAGATTGGCCGTTTCTGTGTGGTTTACTCTTAAGACAAAACTTGATCCTTACTGCTTGGTAGAGGAAACCAGGTAGCGGTGAGTTAGAGCTGGCATGGCTTTCGGTCAGGGTGATTCAGGTGCAACCACAGGCCCCTTCTTACACATTAGCTGACTTAAGCAGAAAGGAACCGGGTGGGAGGGAGGGCAGGGAGGAGATTAAAGGGGGAATTTGGATGAACTCAGGGGTAAGACAAAGAAAACTGACTTGATGAGGAACCAGAACCAGGAACTGGAACTGACAACCCCAGTCTTCCTCACCGTCCCCTCCATCAGCAGCCCTGCCCTGGGCCCGAGTACCATCCCCTCACCCACCCAGCCGTGCCACCACCAGAATTCACACAGTGCCCAGAGCGATCTTTTATTTGCATTAACTAATTTTTGGTTTTGGAGACAGGCTCTTATCTCTGTGGCCAGCTCAGATTCAGCAATTTTCCTGACTCCAGGTTTGAGGCAGCACATCCTGCTCAGAGTAATTTAAAAAAAAAAAAAAAAAAAAGTGAAAAAAGCCAGGTGGTGGTGCACGCACCTTTAATCCCAGCACTCTGGAGGCAGAGGCAGGCAGATCACTGTGAGTCCAAGGCCAGCCTGGTCTACAAAGTTAGTGCAGGACAGCCACAGCCAAGGCTACAAAGAGAAACCCTGTCTCAAAAAACAAAAACAAAGGGCTGGAGAGACGGCTCAGTGGTTAAGAGCACTGACTGCTCTTCCAGAGGTTATGAGTTCAATTCCCAGCAACCACATGGTGGCTCCCAACCATCTATAATGTGATCTGATGGACTTTCAGCACTGTATGCATAATAGTAAATAAATATTTTTTAAAAAACCCACTGTGTCTCTGCACAAAGCTTCTCAGTGATTTCTCAGTGGACTTCAGTCTTTCTAGATTCTCCAGAACCTCATGGAGATCAGCTTGTTTCTTAACCCTTTCCTTCTCTCCCTCCTTCCCTCCTTCCCTCATCCCACCTCAAAATTCAGATTCCTTTCTTCCTGGTTCATGAATATACAACTTCCTCCACCTCAGGGACTTCTCATACCCATGTTTTTGTTTTGTTTCTTCTTGTTTGTTTGTTTTGTTTTGTTTTTCGAGACAGAGTTTCTCTGTGTAGTCTTGACTGTCCTGGACTTGCTTTGTAGACCAGGCTGGCCTCGAACTCACAACGATCCGCCTGCCTCTGCCTCCTGAGTGCTGGGATTAAAGGCGTGTGCCACCACACCTGGCTTTGTTTTGTTTCCTAAAGATATATTTATTTATTTTATATACAGTGTTTTGCCTGCATGTGCACGTGTGCCTGTAGGCCAGAAGAAGGCACCAGATCTCATTACAGATGGTTGTGAGCCACCATGTGATTGCTGGGAATTGAACTCAGGACCTTTGGAAGAGCAGACAGTGCCCTTAACTGTTGAACCACCTCTCCAGCCTCATACCCACACTCTTCAGTCTTCAGAAAACACACACACCTTAACAACCACCTGGAAATTCCCTCCCCTTCTGGAAAACATTCTTCCTAATGCCATGTCTGCTCATCTCGAGACAGTGGAATGAATGAATGAGATACATAAACTGAGCTGGGCATGGTGGCGCACGCCTGTAATCCTAGCAATTCTAGCACTTGGCAAGCAGAGGCAGGTGGATCGCTGTGAGTTCGAGGCCAGCCTGGTCTACAAAGCGAGTCCAGGACAGCCAAGGCTACACAGAGAAACCCTGTCTTGAAAAACAAAGCAAAACAAAACAAAATAAAAAAGAAAGAAGCTGGGCATGGTGGCACATGCCTTTAATCCTAGCACAGAGAGACCCTGTCTCAAAAAAAAAAAAAAAAAAAAAGAAAAGAAAAGAAAAGAAAAAGAAAAAGAAAAAAGAAAAAATATTTATAGCAGTCCTTATTTCCTGATATAATAATAGCTTATAGTTATAGTAGTGGTGTCAGTTTTGTGAGACAGTTGTCTTGCTATATAGTTCAGGCTGGCCTTAAACTTGTGATCCTCCGGCCTTAACTCCCACGTGCTGGTATTACAGATGTCACCACCATGCCTGCCTTGTGACTGTGACTTCTGTTTCCTCTTTAGTACCTATTCCTTGATATGTTTCATGAGAGTGGGATCTTTTTTGTGCCGCTGTATCTTTTTTTGTTCGTTTGTTCGTTTTTTGTTTTTCTGTGTAGTCTTTTTATTTTTTAGTTTTTGTTTTTGTTTTTGAGACAGGGTTTCTCTGTGTACCCTTGGCTGTCCTGGACTCACTTTGTAGACCAGGCTGGCCTCGAACTCACAGCGATCTACCTGTCTCTGCCTCCCGAGTGCTGGGATTAAAGGCGTGTGCTACCATCGTCTGGCAGAAGGTGAGTATTTATAAAGACAGTTTATTTAGGCTTCGATCCCTAGAGTGTCTTAGACCAGATGTGGGCCCAGCACTCGGGAGGCAGAGGCAGGAAGGTCCGGTCATTGCCAATGGCTACATATGGGGCTCAGGTTTACCTAGGCTAGACTCTGTCTCAAGCAAACAAAGCAAATAACCAAACAAACAGCAGAGAGAGAGAGAGAGAGAAAGAAAGAAGCAAAGAAACAAAGGAAGGAAGGAAGAAAGGAAGAGTGAGTGAGCAAACTCTAGCCTTGGACTTCAACCCGTTCGTTAGTCTCTCTTACAGGCTGGTAAGATGGTTCTAGAGTAAAGGCGCTTGCTGCCAAGCCTGACAGATCCACACGGTGGAAAGAGAACCAACCTCAGCAAGCTGTCCACCTATGTGAGCACACACAGAAACACACTAAAAAAGTCATGTAACAAAAAAATTTAATTCTCTTACACTGAGGAAAATTAGGTTTATACGGACAAAGAAATGTGTCCCCATGGCTGCAAAATAGCAAAGTCTTGATTGCAACAGTTCTGTGGCCATCAGACCACACTTCCTTCATCACCCAAGCCACTATAATTTCCTTCCCAATCCTAGGGACCCAATCCAGGGCCTCCTACGTGTGAAGCAAGTGTCCTACCACCAGCCCATCTTACTCCCTTTTTAAAAAGTTGTTTTACTGACACACAATTTGCATAATATGTAATCGACATATTTAAAGCATACAAGTCAACAGATCCTAGAATAGTCACAGAGATGTACAACCATCATTGTCATCAGTTTTCTCACTTTATTTTTATGAATAAGGTAACTCAGGGCTGGAGAGATGGCTCAGCCGTTAAAAGTGTTTGCCATATGATCATTAGGAGTGTAGTTCAGATCCCCAGGGACCCATATAAATGCCACTAGGTGAGGCAGTCATTCTAGCCTCAGAGAGCAGAGCCAGACTCCTCAGAGCAGCTGCCTAGCAAGACTAACCACATCAGGGAACTCTGGAATTGACTGAGAGACCCTGCCTCGGTGAATAAGATGGAAGACAGAAGCTACCAGGACAGCAGCCCGTAGGCCTCCACTTGCACAACACACACCGGCGCCCACGTTCTGAACATGGAGAAAGAAAGAAAAAAGAATAATCCTTCCTCCCAAGAGGGGAAGCTATGGAGAGGGCACTGCTGTCGCCCACTGTCCCAGCCAGTGGGACAGTGCTTCTGGGAACCCCCACTGTGAATTAGGACTGATGACGGTGGCATGGCCCTGGGAAAGGGAAGGAGGTGGAGAGGGTGAGAAAGTCCCCAGCATGGAAACGGTGACAGATCAAAGTCGAAACTCTGGCTTTCTCTGCTTGCGTAACTCATTCCTCCCCGCATTGCGTTGTACCGATCTCTCCTCCATTGCAATGACAGTCTGTACATTGCATCTGGCCTTGGCTAAAACACCTCCTCCTCCAGAAGGCCTTCCTTGATTTGTCCTCCCAGACTGAGCTGGGTGTCCCTCCATGGTGCTTCCAGACACCCTTCACTATGAGATTTGTACAGCATCTCTCTCTATAGTGGCTCTGACCCACATCTGTCCCCTCGATGCTAACCTTGGGACCAGAAAAACAAAAAGGGTAGATTTGTCTAGGCTCTGCTGACTTCCCACTTCTGCACAGGGCAGGTCTTCTGGAAGTGCACATCCCTTCCACTCTCTCCTCCTGTCCCCTCGCTGTTAGGGGGACCTTGGTACCTCGCTGTGGAAGCTTGGCTGGTCGTCTTATGGGAAGTCCTTCCTCCACATGCAGTCTCTGTGCTTTTGACCCCAAATCCCAAAAGTGGGCAGAGGAACTGGGACAGGTCAACCGAAGTCAGTATTCATATGGCCCAGGGATTGGTCTAGGGTTGGAGCTGGGAGGCCCACCATGGTATCTATTACGATGTTAAGAAATAAAAAGTGCTGGGCGTGGTGGCGCACGCCTTTAATCCCAGCACTTGGGAGGCAGAGGCAGGCGGATCGCTGTGAGTTCGAAGCCAGCCTGGTCTACAAAGGACTACAAAGGACTACAAAGGTCTACAAAGGTCTACAAAGGAGTAGTGGTGCACGCCTTTAACCCCAGCACTCGGGAGGCAGAGGCAGACGGATCGCTGTGAGTTTGAGGCCAGTCTGGTCTACAAAGTTAGTCCAGGACAGCCAAGGCTAACTTAGAGAAACCCTGTCTCAAACGCCACTCCCCCACATTTTTTTTCTAATTTTTAATTTTTTGGGGGGCAGCAAGTGTCTTTATCTGCTGAGCCATTGCATCAGCTCCTCAAAACCACCTCTGCTTCACACAACAATAAGCTTTACATTTCTGTTTGTGTACTTATTTTGTTTTTCCAGACATAAAGTATTATCATAAGGCTCACCTCTTTGACGTAGAAGAACCAGTGGATGTTAATATACAATGTAGGCATAACCATTGCTGCAGTATAATCTCAGAATATTCTTATCGCTTCCAAAGTGACCTGTAAAGCACTACTCCTAGTCCCCGGTCCCCCTTCCTGTAGCCGCCAAGAATCATCATTCTCCTGTGTGAACGTGCCCATGCTGCTGTACACATGCGGAAATCAGAGGGCCAGTTGTGGGTGATGCTTCTCTCCTTCCACTATGTGGGTCCCAGAGAACAAACTCAAGACCTCGGGCCTGCCAGTGGGACCCTCTGCTTGCTGAGCCATCTGGTAAACCCTGGAGCTGTTCATCTTACCAGGCTCAGGAAAACGTGGTCAGCCTTTCCCTAATAAGTACGGTGGACTTTAGTAGAGAGCCTTTCTCAGGTGGGAGCATGAGAATTTCCTTCAGCAGTAGTTGGTTACTTTCATCTTGAAAGGGTGTTAGAGTTTATCAAACGTCTCTCTCTCTCTCTCTCTCTCTCTCTCTCTCTCTCTCTCTCTCTCTCATGATATGGAGAAGTGTTTTATATAAGTATGGGAGAGCAGGGAAGTGGGAGGGGCACCCCAAAGAGAGACACACAGAGACAGCAAGAGGAAGAGGAAGAAAGAAAGAGGAACAAGAGAGGTCCAGGAGAAGAGCCAGAGCTCGAGTGTTTTTTATGTGGCTATTGAGTTAGTTATTCTTTTTTTTTTTTTTTTTTTTGAGACAGGGTTTCTCTGTGTAGCCTTGGCTGTCCTGGACTCACTTTGTAGACCAGGCTGGCCTCGAACTCACAGCGAGCCACCTGCCTCTGCCTCCCGAGAGCTGGGGTTAAAGGCGTGTGCCACTACTCCTGGCAAGTTAGTTATTCTTTTCTCTTTAATCTTATTAATGTGATCTGCTACATTCCTTACTCTGTAAATATTTTTTTTAAAGAATTTAAAATTTATTATTATGTATACAGTGCTCTACCTGCATGTACAGCTGCAGGCCAGAAGAGGGCATCAGATCACATTATAGATGGTTGTGAGCCACTATGTAGTTGCTGGGAATTGAGCTCAGGACCTTTGGAAGAGCAGCCACTGCCCTTAACCACTGAGCTGTCTCTGCAGACATACTCTGTAAATATTAATATAATGGTTTTCATATAGCCTGTGTTGATGTGCTACATTTTTTTTTTGAGGCAAGGTTTCTCTGTGTAGCCTTGGCTGTCCTTGAACTCACTCTGTAGACCAGGCTGGCCTCGAACTCACAGCGACCCGCCTGTCTCTGCTCCTAGCTCAGCCCCTTCACCTTGTCACGCTATGAGAGTTTATTAACTATTATATAAACTTGAGCTGGGCATAGTGACTCGTGCCTTTAATCCCAGCACTCAGGAGGCAGGTGGATCTTTGTGAGTTCGAGGCCAGCCTGGTCTACAAAGTGAGTCCAGGACAGCCAAGGCTACACAGAGAAACTCTGTCCCAAAAATCAAGAAAAAAAAAATACATTATCTGAGGCTGGAGAGATGGCTCAGCAGTTAAGAGCACTGACTGTTCTTCTAGAGGTCCTGAGTTCAATTCCCAGCAACTACATGGTGGCTCACAACCATCTATAATGTGATCTGATGCCCTCTTCTGGTCTGCGGGTGTACATGCAGGCAAAACACTGTATACATAATAAATAAATAAATCTTTTTTAAAAATTCAATCATATTGGCTTTTGGGCCTTGTGACTTCTCCCATGTATGTGTAAATAACTTTGAATCTCTGTCTCTCTGTCTCTGTCTCTGTCTCCCCCCGCCTCTTTCCTTGAGATAGGGTCTCATGTAGCTCAGGCTGGCCTCGAACTCCTGATCCTCCTGTCTCCGTCTCTGAAGTGTTGGTATTTGGGCATGTGTCATCACACCCAGCTTTCCTGTACCTTAATTTATTTTAATTCCTGTTCTTTAATTTAGTTTCATTCTTGGGCTGGCCTCGGGACCCAGGAAGGGAGAAGGAAATTTTTCCTGTCTTACAGGATTATGCACAAATGAGATGTTTGAATTCTCCCCTTAAAAAAAAAACTGTATGAGGGGCTGGAGAGATGCCTCAGAGGTTAAGAGCACTGACTGCTCTTCCAGAGGTCCTGAGTTCAATTCCCAGCAACCACATGGTGGCTCACAACCATCTATAATGTGGTCTGATGCCCTCTTCTGGCCTTCAGGGGCACAAGCAGGCAGAACAATGTATAATAAATAAATAAATAAATAAATAAATCTTTAAAAAATGTGTATGAGTACTCTGTTTGCACGTATGCCTGCATTCCAGAAGAGGGCACCAAATCTCATTATAGATGGCTGTGAGCAGCCATGTGGTCACTGGGAATTGAACTCAGGACCTCTGGAAAAGCAGACAGTGCTTTTAACCACTGAGCCATCTCTCCAGCCCCTAGATGTTTGAGCATTTAAGGGACAGTCAGTGCTGTGATTCAGATGTGAAAAGTCCCCATTGGCTCACGCACTTCAGACTTGGTCCTCAGCTAGTGTGGTATTTTGGGAGTTTGGAGACATAGAAGCAAGCGAGGCGTGGTTAGAGGAAGGAGGCCCCTGGGCTCCGGCTTTGAAGGGTCTTCGGGTTTTTTACTTCTTTTCTTATCTGCTGCGAGGCAAAGAAACTCTTATGTCACCTGTTCCTGCCACCAAGCCCACGAGGACAAGCAACCATGGACCTAACCCTCCTGAGCCATGAGCCAAAATAAACCTTTTCCTTCTTCGAGTTGTTCCCATCAGGCATTTCATCCCAGTGATGCAAAAGTAACTAATAAAAATGTCCTGTCTCAGACTGGAGAGATGGCTCAGAGGTTAAGGGCACTGTCTGCTCTTCCAAAGGTCCTGAGTTCAATTCCCAGCAACCACATGGTGGCTCACAACCATCTATAATGAGATCTGGTGCCCTCTTCTGGAAGGCAGGTGAACATGCAGGGAAAACACTGTATACATAATAAATAAATCTTAAAACAAACAAACAAACAAACAAAAGTCTTGTCCCATCAGCCTCCCTTAGGTTGAGATTCACAATGACACACTGTCCTGTTCAGAGGCCTCACTGGTCCAAAGGGGACCCAGCATAGTCTTCTGCATCCTCTATGCACCAAAGCAGCCGTGGCAGGAGTCTCCTCTCTTGGTCAGGAAATGGTATAAAGATTGTGTTTGTTTGTTTGTTTGTTTGTTTGTTTGTTTTCAAGACAGGACCTCTCTGTGTTAGCCTTGGCTGTCCTGGACTCACTTTGTAGACCAGGCTGGCCTCGAACTCACAGCAATCTTCCTGCCTCTGCATATGCCACCATGCTGGGCTCTGAATAAAGTTTGAATAGAGGTCTGTGGGAGTCTATATCTCCATACACCTCCACCCCCACCACCCCACATCCCACACTCTCTTTTAGAACTTTGTTTGCTTTTGGTTTTGGAGACAATGTTTCTCCGTTTCTCTGTGTAGCCCTGACTGTCCTGGAACTTGTTTCCAGACCAGGCTGGCCTTGAACTCAAGGACCCCTCTACTTTTGTCTCCTAAGTGTTGGGATTAAGGGTGTGGGCCACCACTGCTTGTGGCTTCTTTTAGAACTTTTGACCCTGAGAGAAATTGCTGGAGAAGACCTTCCTCCAGATGGAGGCCTTTGAGGATATGTAGTGTTGTGTGTCCAGCACTTCTTCCTTTGGAGAACCTCCCTCCCCGGCCCGTTTATTACCCACAAGGCAGCCAGCCAGTCATAGGATTGCATTTTTCTGGCCACGGAAGTTACTCAATCCTGGTCCGCTAGAATTTCTCAGAACGTTGGAGCTGTGAGTAGAAACACTTGGGGTGGGGACATGAGGACCTGAGTCACTTAATGGGGCTTCCCTTGTGCAGACCTTTCCATACGGATCTTGGAGCGGCAACACCACCATCTGGGAACTTGCTAGAAATACACTGCACTCAGTCCTGTCTCCCTTCTACTGACTAGGAATTCTGGGACTGGGCTCTAGAAGTCTATTTTAACAACCCCATCCACATGATTCTGTCATGTACTGAAAACTGCCCCAGAGAAACTAGAAGTTTCTGTGAGTGGAATTCTCACCCCTTTCTCTGTCTTGACTGTTAATAGTCTCCTTAGCTTCTTTTATCTGACGCCTTTCCAGCCTCCAAGAGCTGCTCTTCACGCAGATGGGAGCCATATGTAAGTGCAGGCAAAGGCCTCAGGAGGCTTGCCAAGATGCTTCTAATTGCCTGCCTTTCATTCTTTCAGATCTACTGCTTAGACCTAGCATGTCTTTTGTAGCAGCTTGATGTGTGTGTGTGTGTGTGTGTGTGTGTGTGTGTGTTTGTGTGCACCTGTGTGCATGCACTTGCGCATGAGGCACACCCTCAACTCTATGAGTCTTTTTTTTTTTTTTTTTTTTAAGCAGGGTTTCTCTGTAGCCTTGGCTGTCCTGAACCCACTTTGTAGACCAGGCTGGCCTCGAACTCACAGTGATCCACCTGTCTCTGCCTCCCAAGTGCTGGGACTAAAGGCGTGGGCCACCACGCCCAGCTGAGTCTTTTTTTTTTTTTAAACAGGGTTTTGTTATATATACCAAGCTCACCCTGAACTCATAGCAATTCTCCTGCCTCAGCCCCATTCCTGAACTAGTAGCAGTTCTCCTGCCTCAGCCCCATGCCTGGTCTAGTAGCAATTCTCTTGCCTGCTGCCTCGGCCTCATGAGCGCCGGGACCCAGGTATGCATCCAGCCCTACGGTCCAGTGTGGATTCCTAGCAGTTGCATTGTTTCCTCTGACCTTTGCTTCCTTAACCTAATCAATCTGGGCTCTGTCATCGTCCTCAGAAGTCCTGTTCTCCAGCTAGCCAGTCATTTTACTGTCGCTTTTGAAGTCTTACTGAGCTTCCCTGAGGTGGCGGAGCCCAGAACGGATGTGTTTTTCTAAATAGCAGCTCTGGCTCAGCACCAAAGCAGCTGAGCGGTGGCCACTTTGGGTTGAGCTGGGTCTCCGGGGACGAGCCTTTTTACCTCATGTCTTCCCATTTCCCACCCCCAACTACAGAGTGGCTAAAGTTCAGGGAAACGAAGGAGGGTGGGACTGTGGGAAAGTCGAGGGGTAGGACCGGGAAGAGCAAGCCTTTCTGTTTCCTCCTTGGCTGGATACCTCTTTTAGGATGCGGTTGGGGGGGGGGGGTTCTTTTGGGGCAATGACGGGTGACTGATGGGAAGGCACCCTGACATCACCCACGTCTAGTCCGTGCCAGGGACCTGAATTTCCCATGACTCTTGACATCCTTATCACAATCCCTTCAAGTTAAGAGGGAGACGCTCCATTGTGTAGCCAAGGAGCCTGAGGTTCAGACGCGGGCAGTGCTGTGTCCCATGCCTTGCGGCTCATGGAGACTCAGGCGGGCCCAGAAGAAAGGAGAGCCAGGTTGTAGCCCTACCCTCCATCCTTTCTTGGTCGGCTTTACATTTAAGTTCTAGTTAAAGAGGGTGGCACGGTGGGTGGTGGCGGGGTGGCTGGAGATGTGACTCAGCAGTTAGAAGTGCAGACTGCTCGTGCAGAGGACCCACAATTGTCTGTTACAACAGTTCCAGTGCTGCATATACACGTAGTTCAAACATTTATACAGTTAAAAAAAAAAAAATAGCGTGTCAGTGGTGGCACACGTCTTTGATCCCAGCACTCCGGGAGGCAGAGGCAGGTGGGATTTCGGTGAGTTCAAGGCCAGCCTGGTCTACAGAGTGAGTTCCAGGACAGCCAGGGCTAAACACAGAGAAATCCTGTCTGGAAACATCAAAAATAAATAATAATAATTTTTTTAAAATTATTTTTTAATTTCTGTGTTTGTATGTGTGCTGGTTAATTTCATATCAGCTTGACCCAGGCTAGAATCATCTGAGGAAAGAGCCTGACTGAGTAAATGCTTTCATAAGACCAGGCTGTAAGCTGGCCGTGGGGTGCACACCTTTAATCCCAGCATTCAGGAGGCAAAGGCAGGCAGATCGCTGTGAGTTCGAGACCAGACTGGTCTACAAAGTGAGTCCAGGACAGCCAGGGTGACACAGAGAAACCTTGTCTTGAAAAACAAGCAAGCAAGCAAACAAACAACCTAAACATAAATGAGGTTAAAAAAAAAATACTTTAAAGCAGACCTCTGGATTACACATGTCCACAGCGAGAGTGTGTAGTGTGTGCCCAATAGTGAAATGAGCTGCAAGCCATAAAACCAACCCAAAGCATTCGATTTGAATGAGTGTAAAGTGCAGGGTGGGAAGTCGGGGGGGGGGGTATGGGGGTATGGGGGATGGAGGGATGGGGGGATAGGGGGATAGAGGGCACTAAGAAAAGATTGACATTCCTCCACCAGAGTGGCCAGTGGGAGGAAGAACATGGGGAAAAAAAACAAAGCAAACAAACAAACAAAGAAACAAAAAACAAACGGAAAGAAAACCTCACAGCCGCCTCTGTGAAGCTAACAGTGCCATGAGAGCACAGCTGACCTGCGCAGAACAGCCACTGTCCAGCCTGCTGCGCTAAGTTATCACATATATGTGCTCTGAATTCTTGTAAAGTCACAATTAGGGTGTAATAGTTGAACACACACTTTATCTGCAATCCGCAGAAACCTGGAGCTCAGGTCCAGGCGGGAGTACCCTCTGCAGCATCAGGAAGCTCCCCTCTCCGCCCCCCTCCCCAAGTGCCAGTCTCTGGTCCAGCCTCGCATCTGCGCATCTGCGTGTCTCTGAGGATAAAGCTCTCTCCCACAAGGTTCCCTAACCAATCTGGAGAAAGACCAGATAGTAGATAGTGCCTGGCTTTGCTTCTCTTCACCTACTCTGGACCCAAGAGCTTTGATGACATTCAACTTGCTTCTTCCCAAGGCCGCATGAGTCTTCTACCCTGCTTCTAGGAGCCAGGTCTGAGAGACCCCTACCCACATCCACGGATACCCCTTTCGTGCTGTGGGACCCACAGAAATCCCTGCTTCTCAGTGTCGGCAGCATCAGCGAGAACGGGACTTAGGAAAGATTAATGGCTCAGCTAACCCAGAGCCTTGGAGGGGAGCTGACTCAGGCTCCCCACCCCAGCGTTATCACTGGCACTATATGTGGCTGCTGCCTTGTGGGAGTGGTTTGTCCCCCTAGGCTTCATATGCTGGAAGCTCGGTCTTAAATGTGGCAACACTGAGGTGTCAGGACTTTAAGAAGTGTTAGGTCTTTCAGATGGCTCCTCTGGTAAAGGCACTAGTCACCAAGCCTGATGACCTGAGTTCAATCCCCAGGGCCCAACTGATGGAAGGAAAGAGCCAGCTCCCTCAAGCTGTCTTCTTTCAGGTGTGTTGAGGCACACATTCATATACATAAATAGATAAATATAATGTTAATATTATTTATAATATAATAATAATACAGTGTGTAATAAAAGGGGGGGGTGGCCTAAATGCAAGGCTTAGGCCATTGAAGTGGCACCATTATGAATGGGTTAATAACCTCTCTGCCCCTTTTTCAGACAGGGTTCTCCTATGCAGGCCAGACTGGAAATTGCCATCCTATGGCCCCAACCTCTTGAGCTCTGGAACCACTACACCCAGCCATTAACAGGGGTCTCACACCTCCTAGGAGTGATTTAGTTCTTGGTTTTTTTTTTTTAAGTTTTGGATGCCAGAGGATGGTACACATCTTTAATCCCAGCACTTGGGAGGCAGAGGCAGGCAGACGTCTATGAGTTTTATTAAAGCCAACCTGGTCTACAGAGTGAGTTCCAGGGCAGCCAAGACTATACAGAAAAACCTTGCCTCAAAATACCAAACCAAACGAAACCAAAAAAACAGTACACCAGCAAGGGTATCCATACAGTGTTTAATGCAATGAGTAGGTTAGTATTTTTTTTTTTTCTGGTTATATACAGATATTTCACAATATACCTTTGTAAGGAATGTTGAACCCTTTTCTTCATACTCTGTTTATTGTGTTTATTGTGTTTTATTATGTGTTTTTAAGTACAGATTCCACGATGTGTGCGTGTAGGTTACGAGACAACTTTGTGGAGCCAGTTCTCTTTTTCCATCTTCAGGTGAGTTTGGGGGATTGAACTCGAGTCACCAGGCTTCCTTGGTGGCCCTTTCATCGTCTGAGCCTCACGTCGACACTTCTTCATATTTTCCAGAAGGGCTTGAGATGAACAGACTTTATAGAAGATTCGCGTCATGGCCCTCCCACATCTAATGCATCTAAGTGGATGCATTTCAATTCATTTAGGACTTAAAGGCTTACTGGCAAGAGTTGGGGGGGGGAGAAGAGTACATAAGTTTGCTTTATGTAACTGTCTGTAATAAATCCAAGAAGACAAAGAGGATAATACAGTTTTATCAGCCCTGAGGGAGGCGGTGCCCAACTTGGAGAGGTGATCCCTGTGCATACTTAAATGGCTTCAGGGCCATGGATCCATCAGCCCCCTTTCTCTCAGACATGCCGCTGCTTCTGTCCTTAACACTCCAGCCAGGGAGGGGCTCTGACGAGCCATGACAACACTGACATGGTTGAAGCATATGCCTTTCTTTCTAGCGACTCTGTAGCTTTCTGTTGTAGTTGCTGTCTGTTTCTTGGCGTGCAGCCTCGGCTGGTCCTGAACTTGTAGTGATGCTCTTGCCTCTGTGCTCCCAAGGCTGTGTCCATCCAAGTGCAGGTCCTGCAGGATGGGCAGCAGGGGTGGGGGGGGCGGTCTCTTCCTGCTGGCTGATCATCTTCTCTATTGTCTTAGTAGCCACTAGAGTGGTTCCCCTGCCCACTCCCTCCTTTGACCTGAGAGATAGACCCCCAGACCTCCGATCTCCTGCTTTGAGCATAGATTAGAGTCTATGTTAAATGAGGATTTTAGCTTCTCTCCCTCTCTCCCTCTCTCTCTCTCCCCCCTCTCTCTCTCCCTCCCTCTCTCTCTCTCTCTCCCTCCCCTCTCTCCTCTCTCTCTCCCTCTCTCTCCCTCTCCCCCTTTCTCCCTCTCTCTCCCCCTCTCTTCCTCTTTCTCCCTCTCTCTCTCTCCCTCTCTCTCTCTTCCTCTCTCTCTCCCCTCCCTCTCTCTCCCTCCCTCTCTCTCTCCCTCTCTCTCCCTCTCCCCCTTTCTCCCTCTCTCTCCCCCTCTCTTCCTCTTTCTCCCTCTCTCTCTCTCCCTCTCTCTCCCTCTCTCTCTCTTCCTCTCTCTCTCCCTCTCTCTCTCCCTCCCTCCCTCCCTCCCTCTCTCTCTCTCTCTCCACCACAAAATGACTCTGGTTGGAACTGGGCATGGTGGTGCACATCTGTAAGTCCAGCACTTAGGGAGGTAGAAGCAGGTGGATCGCCATGAGTTCAGCCTGGTCTACAAAGCAAGTCTAGGGACAGCCAAGGCTACACAGAGAAACCCTGTCTCAAAACAAAACAAAACAAAACAAAATTACTCTGGTTGGCCTGGAACTCACTATATAGACCAGGCTGGCCTCAAACTCACAGAGATTACCTCCTTTTGCCTCCTGATTAAAGGCTTGTTCTGTTACTAATGGTCTCTGTCACTTGGCATAATGCCTTCAACATTCATCCATGGACCATGAACCATAATTCCTTTCCTTTTTTTTTTTTTTTTTTAAAGATTTGCTTTTATTATGCTTAGTTGGGTGTAGGCGTGTGTGTCCTGTGTGGGAACATGAATTCGGGTACCAGTGGAGGCCTGAGGCACTGGACTCCCATGTCGGTGTCAGGAGTAGATTTGAGTCCTCTACTAGAGCAGGGCAGACCCTTAACCACGGAGGCATCTCTCCAGGTCAACTCCTCTCCTTTTTAAGGACGCATGGTGTTTCTTGGCGTGTCACTACCACATGGTAGTGTTATTATCCACCGACCTCTTGTTGGGCGTCTTAGTGACATCCATCCCCTGGCTACTGTGATTAGTGCTGCTATGAACACAGGCCCACAACGATCTGTTTGAAACTGGGCTTTCAGTTTTCACTCATATATATCCAGCGGGGTTTCCTTTGTCTCCCCCCGCCCCCACCTTGTGTTTTTTGTTTTTGTTCTTGAGGCAAGGTCTGTCTATATAGCCCCAACTGTTCAGGAACTCACTATGTAGATTAGGCTGGCCTTGAACTCACAAGATTGGCCTGCCTCTGCCTCATGAGAGCTGGGATAAAAGGCATGTGCTACTATGCCCAGGCCTAAATATTCTTTTAGGAATACTGTGTAGGCATAAGGTTATTGTGTAATTCAAATACTGATTTCTGTAACACCCCCCACCTCCACCCCATATCTAATTGCAGTCCTTGTTCTGAGACTCTCCTGTCTCAGTGTTTTGTAAACACTGCTCCTCAAGTGTCCCCTAGTATGCCAGCAAAGCAGTTTATAGGCAGTTGCTGAGCAGGCGAGAGAATAGGCTGGACTTCCTGCCAGCCAGGAGAAGAGGAGCTAGAGGAGGAAATGGGGGATTCGGCCACTGGAGAGGTCCAGATGATGTCAAGAGAGGAGCTGGATCAGGGAAAGCTGCAAAGTGCAAGTATCTCTGGTATGTATGCTGGAAGGAAGCCAGATTAGCTTAGAGGATTATTAATAGAGAAATAACTGCTCAGTTATTGTGTTGTGAAGCTTATTATTAAACAAATATAAAAGAGTCTTGATCTCTGTGAGTTTGAGGCCAGCCTGGATTACAGAGCGAGTTCCAGAACAGCCAGAGCTGTTACACACAGAGAAACCTTGATTCGAAAAAGCCAAAAAAAAAAAAAAAAAAAAAAAAAAAAAATTATGCCTGACAAGAGACCCAATTTTATGGACACATTCTTTCTTACCGGAGATAGGGTTAATAAGAAACCACACAGTGAACAAAGAGAATAAGGAAAGCTAAGTCATGGGTGGTCTTGGCGCCTTTTTCTGTAGCCTGTCACTTTTGGATGCCAGACCTCCTTATGTAACTCAACCAATAGGCACTTGCCAGGCTGGAACTCCCGTGCTTTGGGGCGCTGGGAGGGGTAGGGCTAACCAACTAGTATAAATTACACTACTTCCAACAACTTAGTGTAAGTTACACTAAGAAGCAAGGATTTTATTCTTAAAAGATGCCAAAGACTGGGTGTGATGGGAAAAGGCTTTAATCCCAGCACGTAGGAGGCAGAGACACGCACATTTCTGTGCATTTAAGGCCAGCTTGGTCTACATAGAGAGTTCCAGGACAGCAGAGAAACTGTGTGTGTGTGTGTGTGTGTGTGTGTGTGTGTGTGTGTTTATATATTGCAGAGATAGTGACATTTTTTAAAACTTTTATTTATGTACCTGTGTATACGTGTATGGATGTAAGTGTACCACAACTTGCAGAAATTATTTCTTTCTACCACGTGGGTCTTAGGGTCATCTAGTTTGGGGGCAAGCACATTACCTGATGAGCAACCTTGTTTGTCCCTAGAATTTTTTTTTTTTTTTTTTTTTTTTTTTTACTGCTAATAAGACACCCTACTGATTCATATGGACCGTATGTACTTTGGAAATAATGTCTAAGGCCATCACACTGTTTGAGGGCTCCCTCTGGTGGAGCTGGCGGTTCGCATGGTTTCCCATCCGTAAAAGCAAAAGTCAATGAGCAGTTAATCTATCCTTTCATTTATTTGGTGTTTACCATGTGACCCATTGTGTTTAGTGCTAAAATACACCCACATCAAAAAATAAACATCCGGGTTGGACACGGCGGTACACACCTATGATCCCAACACCTGCGACAAGGAGGGCCCGGGTCACAGGAGACCTTATAGGCTAGTGGGGAGAGAGACGGTTAGCCAAACCCACAAGCAGCTTGTTGGACAAATGTCATGAGAAGAATTAAGAAAGCACAAGGAAGACAACAGTGTTCCCATTTAAAGCACAGCGTGAGAGACAGGCTCATTGAGAAGGCACTTCTGAGAGGAGATGGGGAGGACGTGACAAGGGGATGGAGCAGGTGTTTGAGGGAGAAGCGCTCCAGGTGGAGGGAGCAGAAATCAGACCGCACCTGAGGAGCCTACCTGCAGGCTGGAAGAAAGAGCAGCAGAGGCCAGGGTGTCTAACATGGAGGGATGGCAAGGGAGAGGCCAGAGCTGGTTAGAGCTCTCTTCCCAGAGTTAAGTTACAATCCTCTAGGCAATGTGGGGATTTTGGCTTTCACCCGGAGACAGGTGGTCTGAGGAAGGCTTTAACGGGGGAGACTCCTGCTTCTGGGTTGAGGGTAGGAGAACAAGTGTGAATAGGATGCTCGGAGTCACAGATTGACCATGGTTTATACCAACACAGGTGGCAAATGAACAGATTCTGCAAAGACTTTGAAGACAGCGTCTGCTGACTGTGCTAATTAGACGTGGTGTATGAGAAGAGGGGTTAAAAACTTACCAAAAGTAGTTGCTTAGAAAGTTGTTGAAACAGAAGCAGTTAATACAAGTCTTTTTATTTGAATTAAAAGGCTAGGTTTAAAATTTGGGGGGGGGGGTTTCTTCTCTTCTTCTTCCTCTGCTTCTTTTCTTCTCCCTCCTCTTCCTCCTCCCCACTCCTCCTCCTCCCCACTCCTCCTCCTCCCCCCTCCTCCTCTTCCTCCTCCTCCTCCTCTTCTTCTTCTTTCGAGATAGGGTTTCTCTGTGTAGCCTTGGCCATCCTGGACTCACTTTGTAGACCAGGCTGGCCTCGAACTCACAGCGATCCGCCTGCCTCTGCCTCCCGAGTGCTGGGATTAAAAGCGTGCACCACCACGCCCGGCAAAGGCAGTTCTTTTTTCTTGAGGGTCTTTCTTTCTTAGATTGATACACAGAAGACGCCATAGAACCTGTCTGCAACCCCATTCCTCGCCCACACTGAGTTGTATTTTAAAATTAATGAAGCATTAAAAATGTTCCTGAGCCGAGCACACCATAAGCCCAGCACTCAGGAGACAGAGCAGGCAGATCTCTGAGTTGGAGGCCAGCCTTGTCTACAAAAGGAGTTCCAGGATGGCCAGGGTTACACAGAGAAACCCTGTCACGGAAAAGCCAAAAACAAAAAACAAAAACAAACAAACAAACAAAAAAAACCCAAACAACAAAACAAACTAACTCCAAAAATAGTTTCTGAAAACAATTTGCACAAAATGAAGGTAGCTAGAAGTGTGATATAATACTACGTATAAACTAAATTTTTCAAATAAAAATGTTCACTTTGAGTTAGCCTTTCAAGTGTCTTCAAAACTTCCCATCCATTTTTTTGTCTTCCTAGCTTTTCTAAAGCGACCAATAGCAGTCAGTATTTCAGACACATTTTGAAGATCTTACTTTAAAAAATGCAAGCTGTGGCTGGGCATAGAGGCACAAGCCTTAGGCTGAAGGAGAAGGATCGTGAGTTCGAGACCAGCCTGAGCTAAATAATGAGCCTGTTTTAAGGCTGCCCCAGCTGAACTGCATCAGGGTCCAGCGATGTCCCGCAGCCAGCGAAGTGGGCAGAACCTTGGCCTTTCCCCGCCCCGAGAATCCTGACGCGTACTCCGGGTTCGGGCGGAACGGGGTGTGGATTGTGAGGCGACCCCGCAAGCCTACTTCCGGTTCCTTAGGGATGCGTATCCGGGTCACGCTAACGCCGCGGTTTCCGCCACTCTGTTGGTTCCAGAGTGGGTCGGAAGCGGTCCCATGTCGTGTTGTGGGGCGTCTGCAGCCGTCTGGTGAGTCTCCGCTGCCACCAGGGTGTGAGCGCGGCGGCTCGGGTGCAGCCTTCAGGGCCACGGCTGGCTGGAGAGTTCCTCCCCGGTCGTACTGGGGGGTCGGGTGGGGGAGTGGGGGGGTCCCTTCGCCTGTCCCCCGTTCCTACGGGTCTCGTCGAGCTTTTCCCGGCACGCTGGCCTCGCCCCTTCTCATCTCAGCGCCCCAACCCTGGCTCTGCCTTCTCTTCTAGCACCTCTTCCCGACCGGGGTGTAGAGAGCCCATCCGGAGCGATGGGGTTCGGCTCGGTCCTCCCAGCTCTCCTCACCTGTAACCCTTGCCCCCCCGGGCACTAGTAATGGTGACATGAGTGTTTCGCTTGCCTTTTCGGGAGCGAGACGACGGCTTCTTCAAACCCCGGGTCCGGGTCAACTTCTCCAGCCTGGGGCAAGTTTTGCCTTAGAGCCTAGGCAGAAAAGCCTGGTGGCTCCCCTAGTTAAAGGACAACAAAGGCGATCCCAGGTCCTTGCTCTGCCTCGGTTCTCTGGGCTCACTGAACAGAGGCGAACAGGTGGCTGGCTCGCTGTCGGCCTTGTGTGATCTCGTTAATTGACAGGTCTTGCGTACGTCCTGTCCGTTTTGTGTCCTCTGTCTCACGAGAATGGATGTGCACAGCTGAGGCAAAAAAAAAAAAAAAAAAAAAAAAAAGCGGATGTTCTGCACTCTGCATGGATTTCAAGTTAGAGGACGGTTGTTGTGACAGAGGACAGTTTATCTGGAGATTACGAGCTCCGCGTTTATAAACTTACTTTTAAGACACTTTAGTGCGGTGTTAGTGTTTCTGCGAAAATTCACTACTGTAACTCAAAGTAATTTTCCTTCTAAGCCAGATACAAATTCTTAGAATATTCTTTTAACTTGTTTTTCTCTAAAGTATGCTACCATACTTTAGAAACCATCATTTTCTCATTCTGAGATTTAAGACACCTTACCTTGTCTGTAGCGTGAAAAGCATTAGGCTTAATAATGGTTAATGTCCTGTTTCTCAGATTTTGGGATCTAAGTTATATCTAGAGGTACAGGTTTGGATAATCTCTTTTCCCCTTCCTTCAGTTTTTGTTTTGTTTTTGTTTTTGGTGTTTGTCGTATTTCATTGGAACCGTCATTTTCTTTTGTGTGTCATCAGTCTAAAATTCAGTATTAATAATTAAATATGAACAGAACAAATACAATGTTTATTATTGGCCTTTTTTTTTTTTTTTTTTTGGCTGAGTTCTCCCTCATATACACATAGGAGAGTATAGCATAGACTGGCATATTCCAAAATTGGGCTGTTCTCTTCACCTATTTTTAGCAAAGAACTTTGGAGTTTGGCCACGTTACTCCTAGATGCCACAGAGGAAGACCCTTCTGGTTGGCTTTCAGGATTTAACTGGGGAAGGAAGCCCCCTTGAGAGTTTATCTGTCCTCCCCTGCACTGACATCAATGTCAAACCTCTGTTGGCCTGACCTCCTCGTTTTCCATCTTTGAAAACAACGCCAGCAACTGTAGCTGGCTCCAGTGGCTTCACTACCTCTAGGTTTGAAGAACGTTTCTTTTTTACATACATAGTTGCTGCACAACTTTAAACTTTGTTTGTTTGGTGGGTTTTTTTTTTGTTTTTGTTTTTGTTTTTTTGTTTTTTTGTCTCTTGTCTTTTTGTTTTGTTTTGTTTCTTGGTTTTTCTAGACAGGGTTTCTCTACATAGCCTTGGCTGTCCTGGACTCGCTTTGTAGACCAGGCTGGACTTTAACTCACAGAGATCCACCTGCCTCTGCCTCCCAAGTGCTGGGATTAAAGGCGTGCACCGCCTCCCCCAGCTATTTTTCTTCTTCTTCTTCTTCTTCTTCTTCTTCTTCTTCTTCTTCTTCTTCTTCTTCTTCTTCTTCTTCTTCTTCTTCTTCTTCTTCTTCTTAGATTTATTTTATGTATATGAGCGCTCTGTCTTCATTCAACCTAGAGTATCCCTCTTCAGATTCTATTATAGATGTCGTGAGCCACCATGTGGTTGCTGGGAATTGAACTCAGGACCTCTGGAAGAGCAGCCAGTGCTCTTAACCACTGAGCCATCTCTCCAACCCTGTTTTTCTTCTTTTTAATGTGTATTTGTGCCTGGTGTCCTCAGAGGCCAGAAGAGGGTCTCAGATTCCCTGGAACTGGAGTTACAGGTGGTTGTGTGGCACTATGTGGGTGCTGGGAATCAAACCTGGGTCCTCTGGAAGAGCAGCCAGCGCTCTTAGCCGCAGAACCATTTCTATAGCCCACCAGATCACTCTTTAACAAAGGTCCTGCACTTGGATTCAGAGTGGCGAGTTTTAGTTCTTTGAAATAGGCTAACGGGCACAGTATAGTGGGCCATATGGATGGATTTAGGTCATAGGAATGAAACTATTAGGATTAAAAATATATACCTAATCTCAGCACTTGTGAGGCAGAAGCAGGCACATCTCTATGAGTTCGAGGCCAGCCTACAATGCTGTACAATGCAAGTTCAGTACAGCCAGGACTACACAGAAAACCCTGTGTTGAAAAACAAAGAAATTAACAAATCAGACATTTAAAGCATGGGCCTCATAATATTTGTCTTTAATGTTTTATTCCTTTTCTGTTTTTTGTTTTTTGTTTTTCGAGACAGGGTTTTTTTGTGTATCCTTGGCTGTCCTGAACTCATTTTGTAGACCACGCTGGCCTCAAACTCACAGAGATCAGCTGCCTCTGTGTCCCAAGCATTGGGATTAAAGGTGTGTGCCGCCACCACCCATCAAAGATTTATTTTTAATTATGTGAATTTCATGTGTCTTCCTGTGGGTATGTGCACACTATTGCAGGTACCCTTGGAGGCCAGAGGCGTTAGAGTCCTGCTGGAGCTAGACTCACAGGCAATTGTGAGCTGCTGGACATGGGTGCCAGGAACTGAACTTGGATCTTCTGTAAGGACAGTGTGTGCTCATAACTGTTATGTCATCTCTTTAACCCCTGGGTTTACTAGGTTTTGTCCTCTGAAAGTTAACTTGAGTCTGTAAAGATTTTAGCCAAATAATTATGTGAGACAATTGAGACCTTACTGCACCATGATTTTAACTGCAGTAACCCAGCAGTGCACACAGCCTGTCTCTTGGGAGGTAGTGGCAGGAAAATCAAGAGTTAAGGGTCATCTTCAACTACAAATAGAGTTCAGGGCCAGCGTTAGCTTCATGAGACCCTGTCTCAAATAGCAGAAACAATGAGAGTAAACATGATCAAAATGATCTACATACATGTATAAACCCGCTCTTGTGTATAATTTATTATTTGTATGTGTATGTGTGTATATCTACATGAGTTTTTATGTACCACAAATGTCCTTAGAGGACAAAGGGTATCAGATCCCCTGGAACTGGAATTCGCGGCAGTTAGGAGCTGCTTGACGTGGGTGCTGGGAGTGGAACTAAGTCCTCTGCTAGAGCAGTATGCAGTCTTAACTGCTAAGCATCTCTCCAGCCCCTGTGTGTAATTAATATGTGACAATAAAAACATTAAAAAATAAAAACACCCCCGCTACCGCTGTAATCTTGAACCATGCGGTGGTGAAGATGGGTGGTCTACAGAGCACCCATCATTAGAATCTTTTCTTAGTTTCCACCAAACAGTCACAGTTTAGGCCGTGCAGTACTTTTCACAGACATTCTTGTTCCTGGCATTTAGTCAGTAGGTGACAAAGCTGCTTTATTCTTCCTTTCTTCTCTCCCCACTTCAGACTTTAAAACATGCTTATTATGTGCTGGGTACTCTGAAGTTTTACAGACTTGAACCCATTTACTTTTGAGAAAGGCGCCGCTGCTTTTGGGGCTTCGTGCTCCTTAGTACTATCAGAGCTGGTAAATTGGACTTCGGTAGTCTGGTCCCAGCGTGTATGTGCCCCAATAGCTTATGCTTGCCAGACCTGCTTCTTACAGAGAGATTTCTGGTTGAAAGGCACAGTGAGTTAACCCTCCTTTCATTGCTCGTGCCTGGGCAAGCTGAAGAGAAGCAGTGCTGGCCTTCGTTTACGGATCTTTGCGGGAGAGCTTGGCAATGTGGCTGTCTAGCGTCTGGCTCTGGGGCTCCCCTGTCTATACCTTTCCAGCACTGAAGTGACAAGTGGCCACCACACTCCCCCAGCATTTCTGTGGCTTCCAGGAGTCAGAACTCTAGTCCTCAGCCTCATGCAGCAAGCACTCCCCAGCTGTAGACTCTTCACACAGCAAAGTCAGATGAACCCGTTCCTTAGCACTTCATGCTGGTGCTTTGAAATTTTTCCTTGTGGAATGCATTGTATTTTATTGGAAGCTACTGAGGAGAAAGTTTGTGTTAGTTTTCATTAGAAACAGGGCCTTTTTGTTTGTTTTCTCGAGCCAGGGTTTCTCTGTGTAGCCTTAGCTGTCCTGGACTTGCTTTGTAAACCAGGCTGGCCTCAAACTCACAGCGATCCACCTGCCTCTGCCTCCCGAGTGCTGGGATTAAAGGCGTGCGCCACCACTGCCGGGCTGGGCTCTTTAGAGGGTTTATAGACAACTTTAAGGATGATTTTCCAACAACTAAAATTAGAAATTGCAAAGACAGTTGTTGTTGCTGCTGTTGTTTTGGGTTTTTGAGACAGTGTTTCTCTGTTACACAGAGCCCTGGCTGTCCTGGACTCTCTTCTGCAGGTCTCCCTGCCCCAGAAAGAACTGTGATTTGTGCTGGGAGCTTTCAAGCTCTAGTAGGACCACTCTAAAGGAAGCCTTAAGGGTGGAGTATAGGTCCACTGGCTCTGTCTCTTGTAGGGTTCTGTCTATAAAGGATTCTGAAAGGTTATTCTAGTATGTATTTTAGATTTACATTACCTTCAGCTGATGAAACTTCAGTGGAGTAACTACCAGAGATGGAGTTGATGATGGGTTGATAGGTTGATGGAGAAACTAGATGAAGGAATCAGAGCACTTGGAGACTGTTCAGTAATAGACCAGGCACAATCGAGCTAACAAGGAGTGGATGGCACCTGGGGCAGTCCTCACTTTCTTGGCTATTGCTCTCAGTTTTGAGCATCTGTTCCCTTGGAACATTCTTGAAACACATGGAGGGTTCTGCCCATAGCAGGCAGGCGTCTGTTTCCCTGCGGTCTCTTCATTCGTTAGCCTTCACTGAGTCCAGAAGGACCATGCCACTCATCGCCTGACTCTGCTCGCTTTCCTCACCAATGATATTATCAGTCTTTTTCCTATTTACTATTTCTCAAAAATGTTCTTTACTCTTGTTTACCAAATGTTCATTCACAGAAAGCCCTCCTTCGCGTACAGCTTTCGTTACTTTAGATCTCTGCTGGCAAATTACAGCATCACAGAACTTGTCCCTCCATTCGAAGTAGCTTCTTGGTTGTCATTCTCTCTCTTCTTCCTTTTGAGACTTTGTCTCTTACATCCTCTTGAAAGGCTGATCCTACTGCCTCCACCTCCCGATACTGGGCTTACAGATACATGCCGCCACATTCATTCTCTGTTCTTTGTTTTTATTTCCTCTAGTACTTAAACCTTTGTGAAATTGTATCATCCTATTTACTTTCGAATCTCCCTATTAGAATAAAAGTTACTGTAGTTCACGGACTCTATTCATCACTTACTTCCTAGCATCTAGACTAGAGTCTGACACACATAGACGTCAAATACTTTGCGGATAAATAAATTCGTTTGAGGCTGGAGAAAGAAGCAAGCACAGCCTTAAAGTAACCGTAGATCTCTACAACAAAAGCAGAGGAAGCAGAAAGAAAACAAGCAAAGCTGGGCAGTGGTGGCGCACGCCTTTAATCCCAGCACTTGGGAGGCAGAGGCAGGCGGATCGCTGTGAGTTCGAGACCAGCCTGGTCTACAAAGTGAGTCCAGGACAGCCAAGGCTACACAGAGAGATCCTGTCTAGAAAAAGAAAAAATAAAAATAAAAGGAAAAGAAAGAAAACGAGTAAGAGTTGCACTGCCCCTTCCCCCAGATTAAAGTTATGATTACTCTATCTAAATTAGTGAAAGGCCTGGGGTAGGAGACCAGCTAAGTCCCACATAATTTTTGTAATGATTAGAAGTGATAACTTCATATCCAGAAAGCCAACTTGCCTGCAGACACTGCCTAACTGCAGCCTCCCCCCGCCCCCCCCCCCCAGCTTCTTCCTGTGCTCTTTCCTTCTTTCCTTGATTTAAGGTCTTACTATGCAGTCCGAATCTTACTTGAATTTGCAATCCTCTTGTCTTTGCCTCGGTGCTGAGACTGTAGTCATTAGGGGTGGATGTTGATGACTGGAAGCTGCATACAGAACTGGATTAACAGAGATCCTCATGTGCCTTCTCTACTCTGAGGAGAGACTGGTTGTATTGGAGCCTGGATTTATCAGTCATCTGCGGGAATGTTCTCTAGCTGGCGGCACTGTTGGGGGAGGCTGGGGAACTCTAGGACCAGAAGTG